>NW_017309352.1:62107-65064 GCF_000935625.1 Nanorana parkeri
AGAGAGCAGCAGTGAGTGGTCTCTATTACAGGAGGGGGCGGAGACAAGACCAGTCACCCTGCACAAGGACAGAGAGCAGCAGTGACCGGTCTTTATTACAGGAAGTTCCGAGTCTCACGCTGGATTACCGGACAGATCTGGACGAATACACAAAGCTCACCGAGATTCCAGAAGAATACACGTGACTCTTGTATGGGGACAACGTTTGCTGATCCCGGAGTCCCGCTTTAATGGTCGCAGTAACTGTCTGCAGCTTTGCGAATGAAGTTGCAGAACTGGCGCTGTGAGAAGAACGAGTGGAGCGGCGAGGAGGGGGAAACGGGAAGTTACAGAATATTCTGGTGAGAAAAATAAGTGGAATTGGCTCTGCACATCACGCAGCTGTCTCTCAGTGGAGCTCATGCCAACTTCCCCTCTCTCACTGCGAGCGGCCCCAAAATATCCTCACCGTTTTCGCTTCCCTACCTGCGCTTACCTCCGCCGCGACCACATCGAAACTCCAGCTCGCCGCGCGGCGCCGTCATGGCAGCATTTTTTGGAAGTAGACGGCGAATTGTCTTTCTTGCAGGGGGCTAAATTTTGCTGTGAAAGTATAAAGGGGAAGGCGCAGGTACGGCCGGATCCTCTTTCTCCAGTCTCGGGATGACGACGCCATCGGCCGCAGGTTTTATTTGGCATAGGTGGGATGAGAGTTTTCTGAGCAGCGTTGTTTGTGTCGTCGTGGGGGGGGGAGTGAGAGGATGAACTCTGTAGAGGTGAATCAGAGGCTTCTAATCACATACAAGATTATGGCAGCAGCCAATGTCGGCTCCGGCCCGAGCCTGTCCAAGGGGGCCGCCGGCTGAGCTCTCCCATCGGCTCATAGGATGATCATTGCTCGCTTTCCCCTCTTTCTGTGGTTATCACAACGGCCGATCACTTGGAATGAACGGAGAGATTTCGGTGAAATTGAATTTGCAACAAAGTTATCAATTTCATGGCAACTAAATTTCATAACATTTGCCTCCAATTTTGCCAAAAGCATGTCTTAGGCACTTAGCAGTTTAGGCAAATTAGGCAATTTTCAGCCAATCCCAACCACTTTCCATCCACCGGGAATAGCAAACACGTTCCACCAACCATAAGTTTGATCAACCACCAGAATTTGGTCGCTTGTGAAACGGGGAAATAACCCGACAGCTTCAGTTCAAGCATTGGAAAGAAACAACAGCAAGTTAGTTGAACGCGATATTTCCGCCGGGTGGGGAAACTTTGATCCCATCACCTCGCAGTTGGTTAAATCCGCCTTCAATGGCACAAATTACAATTGGAAGTTTGATTGCTCTTGATCGAATTGTCACGATTATGACCGTGTTATCACAGTCCCTAACGCCAACCTTAAAGCTGAACACCAGGGGGAAAAAAATCCTTACCCATTGGGTCCTCCTCCGCACTGCGAGTGTTCCCGGATAATGTTTCCTAGATGATGAATAAGGTGATATACACTATTACCAGAAGTATCAGGACGCCTTTACACGCACATGAACTCTAATGGCATCCCAGTATTAGTCCGTAGGGTTCAGTATTGGGTTGGCTCCGCCCTCTAATGGCATCCCAGTCTTAGTCCGTAGAGATCTGTATTGGGTTGGCTCCGCCCTCTAATGGCATCCCAGTCTTAGTCCGTAGGGTTCAGTATTGAGTTGGCTCCGCCCTCTAATGGCATCCCAGTCTTAGTCCGTAGGGTTCAGTATTGGGTTGGCTCCGCCCTCTAATGGCCCCCCAGTCTAAGTCCGTAGGGTTCAGTATTGGGTTGGCTCCGCCTTCTAATGGCATCCCAGTCTTAGTCCGTAGGGTTCAGTATTGGGTTGGCTCCGCCCTCTAATGGCATCCCAGTCTTAGTCCGTAGGGTTCAGTATTGGGTTGGCTCCGCCCTCTAATGGCCTACCAGTCTTAGTCGGTAGGGTTCAGTATTGAATTGGAACAAAGGGGCGGAGCCCAACCCCCGAAAAACAACCCCACACCATAATCCCCCCTCCACCGAACTTTACACTCGGCACAATGCAGTCAGGCAAGTACCGTTCTCCTGCCAACCGCTATAAATGCTGTTGGTAATATAGTGTATTATATATATACGCACAAAGCTTTCTTTTGGTGCAATTAGAAGACATCCTCGAAGAAATTTTCGGCAAAATCGCTGATTTCAGGTTGGCTGAGATTTCCTCGCGCGCCTCTTCCCGGCGCGTGGAATGTGAAAGTAGAGAAACAATCTGCCATACACAGCAAAATTCTGTCCATGAGAAATAATTCACAGAAAAGAGAAGTGCGGGGAAGACACCGGAGCGGGGGCGCCTGGAGCCAGAGAGCCGCCCATGGGACCCGAAATGATAAACCGAATTAGTGTTTTGGTAAATCTCGTGTGCACGAGGAGGAGAGAGGAGGCAGGGGATTGGAGGAAGCGCAGTAAAACGTTTATTTCTCATAGCAAGAAAGATTCAACGCATTTCGGGGGGCTCGGGAATCCCCCTTCATCAGGGGTTCGGGGTGCTGATAATAGAGAAATGGAGATGAGACTGGATGAGTAACTGCAGAGCAAGATGAAAGTCATAGTGGTGCAGAGCAGGGGCGTCCCGAGGCTGGGTGACACCCGGAGCGATAACCGAGCGTCACCTCGCCGAGACGTCACCGCGCGAGTGCGCGGCAGTCTTCTGATATAAGAGAAGGGAAAATCCTGACCGCAAGAGTCAGATCGTCCTAAATAATAACAGCGTATCATAGATCACCGAATGTAATGTAACACAGGGGCGTCCCGAGGCTGGGTGACACCGTGCGTGCACGATGACCACGTCGCGCACGCGCGGCGCTCTTCTGATACCTGCCGGCGCCCATCTTGGTGATGGACGGCGCAGAGAGAGGAGGGGACAGTCACCCGGCGGGATGATGTATGCCGCCGGGTCGCCTCCTCTCTCCTGACACCAGCC
>NW_017309352.1:65488-67084 GCF_000935625.1 Nanorana parkeri
GGGGGGGGTGACACCAAAATGACTGTCAGTCATTTTGGTGTCACCCCTCCAATGGTGTCACCCGGGCGCGGGCCGCACACCCCGCACCCCTTTTGTGATGCCACTGGTGCAGAGTGCCAGTCTTTGTGCTCTGCAATCACCCATCCGGTGTTATACATTATTATACAGGATTTATATAGCGCCAACAGTGTGCGCGGCGCTTTACAATACAATTCAAGACCAGATGGTAACACGGGAAAGAACGTGTGCGTTGAAACACATTCATGGAACACGCCGCAACCATGCAACACCCTTGAGGCGTCATTACTTGTAAATTGCTTGTTAATGCCACCCAAATGCGTCCAAACTTTCCCCGCACGTGGACGCGCAGTGGTGTCACAAGGGGGGTGCGGCCCGCACCCGGGTGTCACCATTGCAGGGGTGACACCAAAATGACTGACAGTGTCACCCCCCCTCTAAAAAGTTGGGCACTTGGTCATGGACCGAGAGCCCGACAGCGTCAGGAGAGAGGAGGGGACCCGGCGGCATAACTCATCCCTCCGGGTGACTGTCCCCTCCTCTCTCTGCCGGCGTCCATCACCAAGATGGTCGCATGCCCTATCTCATTATTTCTCAGTTTAGCATATAATAAAATACAAGACATCCGGATATAATATAATAGTGTTTATTGTGAAGTATTATACGGGGAAAGACTGTTATATAGGAATAATCTCCGGTCACGTCCTTCATGTCTCCTCCTCACATTCATATTATAAGATCTTCTCAATCTGCCTGATCCGGAGCCAATCCATTCCAGTGTGCTCCCTGGCTCTAGCTCCACCCACTCTAAACCCAGCACAGATTCGCCCCGTCCACTGGGCCAGGAGGCGGAGCCTGCACAGCTCAGAATCATAAAACAAGAGGGTGCAGACCCGCGGCTGGATTACATAAAACATAAAGGTAAATCGGACTTGCATAGTTATAGATCGCGGATCGGTTTGATCTGCTTCCCGATTGGTTGATGCCGTTATCAGGGACGCATTGATCACTTGCTCCCTCCGTAGGCTTTGTACGGTAAGATGTACCCGGCGTGCGGCTGGTTCACCCATCGGTCCTGCGTCTCCCTCGGGCTCGCCGCCTGCGCTCGCTCCGACAACAACTTCTCCACCCGGTCCTGATCGTTCAAAGGGTCCCGCCCGTATTCCTGCCGCAGCCAAGATCGGTACTGCAACGGGGCACAAAACAAACCACCAATCGGTAAATGGAATCCGGACGGTAAACGCACATGACATGTGCGCCGTCATACAACGCTGAGCGACATACAACATGTATGAGGCAAGCGTGTGAGCACGGCAGGTTGTGTTTTCGGGGTCCCCCCCATAACATAATTTTATTTATCGTTCATACCGACAGCAGATCTGTCATTTTTTTTCACTTCCTGTAACACGGTGACAACGCTGTTTACCCTGCAGTGAAATTGTACAGCGGCGTTGTCACCCTGCGGACAGGCGAGGCTTAGATGGACTTAAAGTAAGACACAAACAAATTAACATTTAACGTCTTTCTGCAGTTACAGTGTAAAGTTTTTAGTCCTGTAGGGCCCTGTCCTGCAGTGGA
>NW_017309352.1:67221-67551 GCF_000935625.1 Nanorana parkeri
GGTTTGGGTGACTAAGGGCCGTGTCACACCATCAGGAGTGCGTTCCAGTGCGTTCGGCCTCTGGAACGCACTGGAACACAACCCGGCTGGGGGCAGGAGGTGGTGTGGCGGTGCATTGAACCGGCACCCGAAACGCGTGGCACATTAGTGCACTGTGTTCCCGGTCCAGTGCGATCTGCAAAAAATGCTGCAAACACTATGTTTTGCAGATAGCGCTGGACTGGGAACGCAGGCACAAATGCACCATGCGTTCGGGTGCCGGCGATCACAGTGGGCGTGGCTGCAGTGCCATTGAGTTCGATGCGCCGCCACGCCCCCTCCCGCCCCCCC
>NW_017309352.1:68343-70441 GCF_000935625.1 Nanorana parkeri
GGGGGGGAGTGGTCAAGGCTGCGCCCCAGGCGGCTGCCTAGTTTGCCTAGTGGCAGCACCGGCCCTGCTGAGAATTAATAAAGGGGTTCATATAGTGAACACGGCCATTGCATGTTACTGTGCATGTCAGTGTGCATGTCAGTGAGCATGTTACTGTGCATGTCAGTGAGCATGTTACTGTGCATGTCAGTGTGCATGTCAGTGAGCATGTTACTGTGCTGTGCATGTTACCGAGCATGTTACTGTGCATGTTACTGTGCATGTTACCGAGCATGTTACTGTGCATGTTACTGTGCATGTTACCGAGCATGTTACTGTGCATGTTACCGAGCATGTTACTGTGCATGTTACTGTGCATGTTACCGTGCATGTTACCGAGTATGTTACTGTGCATGTTACCGTGCATGTTACCGAGCATGTTACTGTGCATGTTACCGTGCATGTTACCGAGTATGTTACTGTGCATGTTACTGTGCATGTTACTGTGCATGTTACTGTGCATGTTACTGTGCTGTGCATGTTACTGTGCATGTTACTGTGATGTGCATGTTACCGAGCATGTTACCGTGCATGTTAGTGTGCGCCGTACCGCAACGTGCACATTACATGCGATGGTGTGATTCATTCCGCATGGCACCCCAACGCACCCTACACAGGACACGGAACGTCATCTTTAAAAAGAAACATTGTTTCCATTCATACTTCATAGATATAAATGGGGGGCGGCCATGTTTCCTCCATACATGTCCATCCTCAGCGTCCTGCTCCGCAGTCATGTACAGTGATTGTGTTGTACTGTTCCCCTCCGGCCCTTCCATCTGACAGACTACAAACCACAAACTCCTCGCCAAATGGTTTTATCTCAGCCGTTGTTCAGCAAGGAAGCAGATAGGCCGCCGGATCGTCTATTGATCTGCCTGGACAATGCCGGGGGATGGAAGGGCCGAAATCATTCAGCGTGTGAACTCTGCGAGGCCGGCGGGTCCCGGGATCTCCAGAACACGAGCAGGTGAGAATCTGCCACAAGTCGTGTCGGAGGAGACTTCTACGTGATTACCCCGACCTCCCAACCTCCCAACCTCCAACCCACAACCCCGCGTCTGCAGACTTCAGCCATCGCGCTCATGTGTTGGTGAACCGCAAGCAAGTCCCTGGTCTGCGTGCCGAGCACCTCACACGCGATGCGAAGACACGGACAGGAAAGGGAAGAAGATCGCAACTTCCTCAGGAGACCAAAGACTCGAATGTCACTTCACCTGGATCTGCGCCGGCCTCCAAAACCAGGGGCCCCATCCTCCAATGTCAGGAAAGAGGACCTGTCACCCCACAGGACACACAGGAGCCTACATTAAATCTGACCTCCGTCCTACCCTTCAGTCTTCTATCTGACCTCCGTCCTACCCTTCAGTCTTCTATCTGACCTCCATCCTCCCCTTCAGTCTTCTATCTGACCTCCGTCCTCCCCTTCAGTCTTCTATCTGACCTCCATCCTACCCTTCAGTCTTCTATCTGACCTCCGTCCTCCCCTTCAGTCTTCTATCTGACCTCCATCCTTCCCTTCAGTCTTCTATCTGACCTCCGTCCTCCCCTTCAGTCTTCTATCTGACCTCTCCTAATTTTGGAAGGGTTAGAACTAGAGATGCACCGATACCGATTTTTCGGTAATCACCGATACCAGTGCTTCCGCTGGCATGGAGCCGGCTTCCCGGGCAATCAGCAAGCAGCCGGCTGTTTGGCCAGCTCGATGCTCATCTCCCAGTTTCTGATTGGCTGGGAATCTGGCTCGACACTAATTGGCTGGGAAGCCGGATTCCCGGCCAATCAGAAACTGGGAGGCGGGTCATTACAGTTCCGGTATCGGGGAAGGTATTAGAGCATTTGGGTGAGTACTAGTACTGACCCCAAATACTCCTGCAACAAATAGGGTTTTGTGTTGCTGTCTGAGAGCCCATTGGAGAGATTTCCCTTCACTTCCTGTATGGTCAACTGGACAGGAAATAATGGGAGTCTTCCCTATAGGGTCACTGACAGCAATAAGTACTCATGATTTGTAGACTGGGGATGAGATACGACCTCTGTCATGTTTTTGCTGGGGGGG
>NW_017309352.1:70546-74694 GCF_000935625.1 Nanorana parkeri
GGGGGAGGGGACATTAGAGTGTAAGCTCCTCTGCACAGAGACTGATGTGACTGGGGGAGGGGACATTAGAATGTAAGCTCCTCTGTACAGAGACTGATGTGACTGTGGGGGGGAGGGGACATTAGAGTGTAAGCTCCTTTGGTGCAGAGACTGATGTGACTGTGGGGGGGAGACATTAGAGTGTAAGCTCCTCTGTACAGAGACTGATGTGACTGGCTCACAGATGGGGCCACTGTCAGCCGGTCATTACCTTGAATGGGTGACAGCGGCTGCATCTAAATGGGACAGTGAATGAGTCCTCAGTGTTCTTATGATATTATATGGAAGTTGAGGGGTTACATTGTTGCAGTCGGGGTTCGTGTCATGTGACCAGTTCAGATACCGGCGGCGCTCACCTCTTTCACCAGCGTCACCTCATACTCCTGCAGCTGCTGCTGGAAGCCGAGGTTGGGGTCTGCGTACGATCGGACCGCCTTCACCGCGTCCAGACAATCTTCCCAGCCGAAGGTCGTCACCGTCATCAGATAGGCGACCGCGACAGTTGTACTCCGAGACACCCCGGCCAGGCTGCGGGAAGAAAGCCGAGGAGAACACTCAGTGCTTAGTCCGGAGCCGGGCTTATGCTTTAGATTGTAAGCTCTTGTGGTAAAGACCCTCAACATCGGGCAGAATAGAAACTAATTTTGTTTTCTCTCTGCATCTTATTGGTTTCCCTTCATTTCCTGTTCAATAGACACAACAGGAAGTACAAGGAAATCTCTTCAATGTGAAAGATATCCCTTCACAGAGAGTTATCACTGGAACAGGTGTCCCCGTTGGAAGGTTTCCCCTTTATTCCTATGCTAGTGACAACTCAAATGTTTGAATATTCCCTTACTTTCAGTCTAGGTGGTCAGCATAGAGAGAGTTATGGGAACCACAAAATAAAATGGACCGAGGTTCAAACTCCTCCCCGCTCCGGGAAACAAGTTTAGATACATCTGATCACACAAATATTATATACATTGTAAAGTTCTCAATCATTTTACATCTTCAGTTTTCATTAAAAAAAAAATCCCTGATGTGTGACAATGCTCTGTCCTTGTTGAGGCACTTCCTGTTAAAGGGTGGCAACGCTCTGACATTTGTCCCCCAATTCTCCCCCTACATTGTCACCCTGTCACATGGTCTTATGATGGAGACTACAAGTGTCCGATTCAACACACATTACACAGACATGGTCCACTGTTGTCACCATCAGGAAACCCTCCCTGACAACGGCCATGCAGCCACCACTGGGAGTGTATGTAGACAGGAAGTGGCTACAAAGAGGCTGCCGGAGATCTGCGGCACTCGGATGGAGCAAAGGATAAAGAAATAAAGGAGAAAAGTGTTTTATAAATAGGATACACAATATCAATGTAAACGTCATTCAGTTACATCTATTCACCTTTGCCATTGTCCCCAATGCGTTTTGCCGCAATGGTGAAATATTGACCAAATTCATAATGCAATATGGCCGCCAATGTCAGGGGGGCACCAGTATTAGGGGGGCAATACAGTGCGTACATGATTCGCCCACCATTGCCGCAGACATAGGAAGGGGTCACCACGGGAGCTCTGTGATCTGCAGCTCCAGCCCTGAATGCATAGAGAGTTCTATAACTGAGGGAATAAGGAGAGTCCGGCAATTCCGCCGCAGCAGAGAAGACTTCATGACGCTGAGATTCCACTTCACAACAAAAAGGAGACGAGTTCAAAAAGTGCCGAATGAAAGTCGTCGTCAGATCCTCAGAGGAAACACCGAGTCTTCCAATGACTCAACTTCTCTTCCTGTTCATTTTATGACAAATAACCGATCCGACCTCCATTGTGTCCGACTCTCTGCGAGAGAACTCCGATCTACACTACTGTCAGCGACCTCGGGGGCAACGTCAGCAAAAGCCTCAGATCAAAGACTAATTCCAAATGACACAATGACCAGGAGTGGCAACGTGTGTGATAGAGAGAGATAGACAGATAGATAGAGAGATAGATAGATAGATAGAGAGAGATAGATAGATAGATAGAGAGAGATAGACAGATAGATAGATAGATAGATAGATAGATAGATAGATAGATAGATAGATAGATAGATAGATAGACGATAGATAGATAGATAGATAGATAGATAGATAGATAGGAGATAGATAGATAGATGGGTAGATAGATAGACGATAGATAGATAGATAGATAGATAGATAGATACTCTGTCATGTGACGTGGCCGACCACTTCCTGGCTGAGTTGCTGTTGTTCCCAGTTGCTTCCACTTTGTTATAATCCCAGTAACAGGCGACCGCGGCGGAATATTTAGTAGGCGGGAAATGTCACGGAATACCTGAATCCAATGATTTGGAGGGGGAGGGGCCCGATACGTTTGGTAATATAGTGTATATTCCTGAGGGAATGGGGAGGAGCTATCACAAGGTATTGTCACTCCCCCCTTTAGGAGAAAGTCTCTCTTTAAATTGCACAATGATCCCTCTGATATCAGATTCTTTCACCAGACATGGAGGTTTCCTTTAACAAGCCCGGCAGTGAACATCATTAAGGGTTTCTAGTTATAAAAATCAGCAGAAAAAATAATTGCTGTCGCAATTCCTTTCCTCCCATTCCGCTGCTTCAGCGACTTTCCTCCGGCTTCTATGAGCTTCTCATGGAAAGAATCGATGTCGCAATGTCACAGAAACGAACGCAGGAAGTTCCTCCATCGCTGGACGCGTCAGCCTGCGCCCGGCTTAGGGTGGCAACCCCGCGTATGAGGACTGCGCCGAATTACGATTTTCCGCTCGCGGACAATCGCGGCGACGGGCCGAATGCCGCTTTATAAATCGGAGGAGCGGCGCGGAGGGACAGTCCCGGTGAAAAAGTGCAAAATATCAAAATGTATCAACACAAAACGTTTTGTTTGTTTTGGATACAATGAGGAAGTGACAGATCGGGGTCAGCGACTTTTTCTACAAAGACTGGAATGCGTCGTGTTCACGAGTACAACCGGCGTGCCGGTCAACAATAGCGCATTCAAGGCTTAGCTTGTGATCAATTATTGTACTTATTGATTATATCATCAAACCTTGACAACTTGCCACGACCAGTGCAACTAAGAGTGCGAAACTGACTGGTGAACACACAAAACATGCTCAGCCACAATGCATGCACTTCGTACCTCAAATCAGCACCAATGCCTGCACTGCAGACCTTAGATCAGCACCAATGCATGCACTTCTCGCACACACACACACACCCGATCAGCCCCAATGCATGCGCTGCAGACTTCAAGTCAGCCCCAACGCATGTACTTCAGAACTCAGACCAGCCTCAATGCATGCACCTGATACCAGCCCCAATGCATGCACTTCATACCTCAAATCAGCCCAATGCATGTACTTCGGACCTCAGATCAGCACCAATGCATGCACTTCACACCTCAGATCAGCACCAATGCATTACCTGCAGACCCCCCAGATCAGCCCCGATGCATTACCTGCAGACCCCAGATCAGTCCCAATGCATGCACTTCAGACCTCAGACCAGCCCCAATGCATGCACTTCACATCTCAGACCAGCCTCAATGCATGCACCTGATACCAGACCCAATGCATGCACTTCAGACCTCAAATCAGCCTAATGCATGTACTTCGGACCTCAGATCAGCACCAATGCATGCACTTCACACCTCAGATCAGCACCAATGCATGCACTTCACACCTCAGATCAGCCCCAATGCATGCACTTCACACCTCAGATCAGCCCCGATGCATTACCTGCAGACCCCAGATCAGCCCCAATGCATTACCTGCAGACCCCAGATCAGCCCCGATGCATTACCTGCAGACCCCAGATCAGCCCCGATGCATTATCTGCAGACCCCAGATCAGCCCCAATGCATGTCTTTCAGACCTTAGATCAGCCCCTAATCATGTATATTTAGGAATGCAGGGTACTGATATAGGGATGCGGGTGAGTTCCTTCCACACAGCACCCACGCATCCTCAGTTGCCGGTGGATGACAGCGAGTCGGTGAATTCAGAGACCCCCCAGCAGAGATTCCCCCCCATCCCCGTCATGTCAGACCACAGTGGGGGTGTCGCTCCAGGTGACACGCCGTCTCCAGTGACGCACACACGA
>NW_017309353.1:0-478 GCF_000935625.1 Nanorana parkeri
CAGAAGGTGGATATGGAATCTCCTGTGTCTGGTGAGAAGGAAGGTATGGAATCTCTTGTGTTCTGGTCATAAGGTGGATATGAAATCTCTTGTGTCTGGTCAGAAGGTGGATATGGAATCTCCTGTGTCTGGTGAGAAGGTGGATATGGAATCTCCTGTGTCTGGTCAGAAGGAGGGTATGGAATCTCCTGTGTCTGGTCAGAAGGTGGAGATGGAATCTCCTGTGTATGGGATTGCTTGTATGTATTCATTGTGCAGTTGGAAGTTGAATCTGTGATCAGACAGACTGGCCTGTGCTGGAATATGCACATTGCAGCACTGGTGACATCAAGTGGTCATTCCTAAATCCTGCCCTTATCTACATCAAAAGTTATATCCTCAGGACACTGGTGACATCTAGTGGTGACTTTGGATAATGAACTCCAAATGTCAGGCTAGCATACGCAGGATCCTGCAGGGCAGTCATAGAGGACCAACA
>NW_017309353.1:1566-1931 GCF_000935625.1 Nanorana parkeri
GGTAGGCTGCAATGGTTGACCTCTTCTTAGGGTTAGGGCAAACATGAAATGCTGTGAATGTCTATGAACATTGGAAGAATTGGGCTGGGTTAGGGTTAGCTGGCTGGTTTTATGTGGGGACTCACCTGGTAGTAGTATTCCCCATACTGGGTCTGGTATGGTGGAGGACTGACACCGGTCACCCCCAGCACTCCTCTCAGCAGCTGGTTACACCCTGAGAGAAGACAAAGCATCACATCAGCCATGATTGTGGATGGAGCTAAGCATAGAGATGACGGAGGATGAGGTAGGATGGTCAGCGAGTCATTATTATATGTTATTCCTTTCACATGTATTATAACGTGTTCCGGAGCACCGGCTGGATA
>NW_017309353.1:1969-2350 GCF_000935625.1 Nanorana parkeri
ATGGAGCTGTGATTGGACAAGATGGAGAATATTCATCACATCCTACATAACGTCCTCTGGAAGTTAGTGGCATCCTACAACCAGGCTCTGTCTGTGTGACGGGTGATCTTCCAATCCTTGGCTGATGGCCATCTCCCTGGTAATCTGAAGAAGGAGGCGTGACCTCAGAAACGCGTAAACCATCTATTACCAGGGAGAACCCCGCGCTCTGATCTTTTACACGCCTGTTTTCACTCGACTTTTGTGAGTACCTTTACTCTCTATAGGGGTACTCTCTATAGGAGATGGATGTGTACTCTCTATAGGAGATGGATGTGTACTCTCTATAGGAGACGGATGTGTACTCTCTATAGGAGATGGATGTGTACTCTCTATAGGAGA
>NW_017309353.1:7502-11142 GCF_000935625.1 Nanorana parkeri
AGGTTGTGTGTCTTTCTATAGTAGATGGAGGATTGTACTCTCTATAGGAGATGGAGGATTGTACTCTCTATAGGAGATGGAGGATTGTACTCTCTATAGGAGATGGAGGATTGTACTCTCTATAGGAGATGGAGGATTGTACTGTACTGCCCCCGGAGGTTGTATCATGAATGCTCACCTTTCAGGGCTAGAATGCCATGGCAGAAGTCCTTGAAGTTGATGCGGCCCAGCTCGTTGGGGTCCAGATATCTCACCACTTTTTCCACCTGTAACATGACGGAAGGAGATTGCCATCAGACGTGGGGAGGAGGCGGAGCAATAAGAGACATTTATCAGACTCCATGAAGCCATCGCACGTCTCACCATATGATGGATGCTGCGGTGACAAAGAGATGGCGCTATCATGAACATGAGATGTGAGAAGACACGGACACGCCAAAGATGCTGAAGAACATTATTTACACGTCAGTACCATCACGTAACACGGATGTTTCGGGGGTCACACAGGATCCCCTTCATCAGGCAGAACCATGTGACAGCTGTGACCCCGGAGCCTGGAATCTGGGACTGGTCTATCACTGATTCACACTCAGCCCGGCCATTGGGAGGCGTATCAACTTACAGGGCAGGATGCCATGCTCTAGAGCGCACACCAGCACAGTACCAGTGATCACAGTGCAGATCACACACAAAAAAGGTGCAGAGCCAATGAGAGTGGTTCAATACCATGTGATGGCTGTGACCAATCACAGTATCACCCAGATTAGCAGCTGGCTCTTCCTTTCCTCTCACACACTGATTGGTTGTGAGGGGAAGCAGAGCCTCGCCAGCCAATGCCATCCATTACCAGTGTCATCCAGTACCAGTGCCAGACAGAATCAGTGCCATCCAGAACCAGTGCCAGCCAGTGCTAGAACCAGTGTCATCCACTGCACCCAGCACCAGTGCCATCCAGAATCAGTGCCATCCAGTACTAGAACCAGTGTCATCCAGTACACCAAGTGCCATCCAGGAGCTTTACCATCCATTACCAGTCTCAGCCAGTACTAGAACCAGTGCCATCCAGAACCGGTGTCATTCAAATCCAGTGCCATCCAGAAGCTGTGCCATCCATTACCAGTCTCGGCCAGTACTAGAACCAGTGTCATCCAGTACCAGTGCCATCCATAATCAGTGCTAGCCAATACCAGCACCAGTGTGATCAAGCGCATCCAGAACCAGTGCCAGCCAGAAGCTGTGTCATCCATTACCAGTGCCAGCCAGTATCAGCACCAGTGTCATCCAGAACCAGTGCCAGCCATTACCAGTCTCAGCCAGTACTAGAACCAGTGTCATCCAGTAATAGAACCTGTGCCATCCATTACCAGTGCAAAGACGCACAATGCGGAAGCAGTCGCGTGTCAGTCAGTGATATTGTACAGAAGCCGAGGGAGTCATTTATAATAAATCTGTCACACTCTCTGTCTCCCGGCTCCTGGTTAGCATTGCCTTGCTGTGTGAAAGAGCTGACAAATGCCCCCCGGTATCACTCTAGTTATCATGATGTGTGGTAACCCATAGCAACCAATCACATTTCATCACATTAGGGAGCTACAGAAGATAATGACTTCTTAATGTTTTTTGTTACCAAGGCCGGAATTCTGCCGTTCCCCACAATGCTTTGCAGTGTTCATGTCTGTGGTCCGTACGTAGCACGGGATTCATATATTTATCTGACAATAACCCGCACAATGTTTCCTTGAAGTAGAACTCGTCCTCATTCTGTCTCCTCCGGCGGCACGGAGGAGGATCTGATAAGACGATTATTATGATGTCATGGAGCCATCAGACGTTCAGTGACACAATGTGCTTGTCTATATTTGGGGGTCACACGTGGTCACTTTGTGCTCCAGTATCCACACACGGCACTGTCACGCTTTGTGTCACCCCAGCCTGTATGGGCCATTCCTAGCAAAGGTCCAACTCACAGCAACCAATCAGATACAAGCCTGGGCAGGACATGGCGGCTGGAGAATGAATGTTGGAATCCTATTGGCTGCTGTAATGTGTCGAAGACAATTTGTGGTCTACCCTGTTTCCCCGAAAATAAGACCTACCCCGAAAATAAGACCTAGTACAATTTTTGGGAATTGCTAAAATATAAGACCTACCCCGAAAATAAGACCTAGTTGTGACCATTCCCAGGGCCGGTGGTGGCATAAGGGGGAACTTGAAGAGCCGCGGGAGAGGCAGGAGAGAATCAGCGGTGCCAACTAAGCCGGCGCTAGAGGAAGCGAGGCGGCAGCACTGGAGGGAGCAGAGCCGCATAAGCCGATGCCTCCTCTATAGCGCCGACTCCTGTCACAGGCGGAGTCATACCAAATGCGCTCCGTCTGTGAGGAATCCATAGTGAAAGCTTTGCTCATTCTGGCCAGCGATTGGTTAGCAAATTGCTCTTGGAAAGGTACGGCCCCCCTGATTGCCCTGATCACCATATTTTTGTACATGAATACATGTAGACTGTTGGACATGAATAAGTGTGGATTGTTGTACATAAATAAAAAAATAAGATCTCCCCCGAAAATAAGACCTAGTGTGTTTTTTTTGAGCCCAAAAAAATATAAGACAGTGTCTTATATATAATCCAGCAGAGAACGCCATTCCTGGTCACATGACAGAGCAAAGCGCAGACAATCAGATGTCTCCTTTCATCAGCATGCAGCTGTGTGATTAGTAAAGGATGACTGCTGATTGGTTGAGTAGGTGCACCTGATTATATGTCACAGTGTGTGAGCAGGGCAGCCATCAGAAATTTTGGGGCCCCTTACACGGCTTTAGGCCGGGCCCCCCCTGCGCCGCTGGACGCAGGGCTTAGTGACACGCTGGACGCAGGGCTTAGTGACGCGCTGGACGCAGGGCTTAGTGACGTGCTGGACGCAGGGCTTAGTGACGTGCTGGACGCAGGGCTTAGTGACGCGCTGGACACAGGACCCACCTGAGAGTGACCCTGCAGGGCTCTGAAGGGGTCTCAGGTGGGCTAGTCAGAGCTGCATCCCTCCCCTCCCTCCTTTCCTTCCTTCCTAGCTCCTCTTACCTGCACACATGGCCTCGTCTGCCGCCGGACCGCCCAGAAGTGACGCCACGTCCATAATAGACCAGGCCTCCGCCTCCTCACCCTTCACCGTCAGCTGATAGTCATGTAAGGGACCCGGGCGGGCCCCCCAGGCTGCCCGGGCCCCTTACATGACTATCGGCCGTACCCCCCCTGATGGCTGCCCTGTGTGTGAGATCAGCGACTCCGCCTACATCTCCCCGGGGAGCCGGTCCAGTGTCTCTTCTCTGCCCAGCACCACGCATGGCGATGTCACTGGAAGCGGCTATACATTGTGAGATCAATATCGGTTCTGATCCATCTCATCCGACTCCAGAATTCCACGTCTGTACTGTAGTCACAACCCTCTAGGTTATTCACCGTCTCCATTATTCATTGTCTCCTCTCCGTTATTCACCATCCCCTCTCCATTATTCACCGCCCCCTCTCCATTATTCACCGCCCCCTCTCCGTTATTCACCGTCTCCTCTCCATTATTCACCATCTCCACTCCATTATTCACCGCCCCCTCTCCGTTATTCAATGTACTGTACCCATTATTCACCATCT
>NW_017309353.1:11658-25153 GCF_000935625.1 Nanorana parkeri
GTCATAAGATACAATGTACTGTACACGTCTACGTCATAAGATACAATGTACTGTACATGTCTACGTCATAAGATACAATGTACTGTACACGTCTACGTCATAAGATACAATGTACTGTACAAGTCTACGTCATAACATACAATGTACTGTACACGTCTACGTCATAAGATACAATGTACTGTACACGTCTACGTCATAACATACAATGTACTGTACACGTCTACGTCATTACATACAATGTACTGTACACGTCTACGTCATAACATACAATGTACTGTACACGTCTACGTCATAAGATACAATGTACTGTACACGTCTACGTCATAACATACAATGTACTGTACACGTCTACGTCATAGCATACAATGTACTGTACACGTCTACGTCATAGCATACAATGTACTGCACACGTCTACGTCATAAGATACAATGTACTGTACACGTCTACGTCATAAGATACAATGTACTGTACACGTCTATGTCATTACATACAATGTACTGTACACGTCTACGTCATAAGATACAATGTACTGTACACGTCTACATCATAAGATACAATGTACTGTACACGTCTACGTCATAAGATACAACGTTGCAGAATAATAACCATTGGAGTTACAAGTTACTGTATACTCTACAGATGGCCAAGTCAAGGTTAATAATCCTTTGCCGTGACATTCCAAAGGTGTGCAGGAAATGTAACATATACCATATGAACCTTATATATACATATATATAGATACAATGTATATGTACAGAGAGAGAGAGAGTGCAATGTAGAGGAAGCTCACCTCCTCCCCCTGGATGAACTGCTGGCCCAGGTCTATGAAATCGTCCACCTTGATGAACCCGTCAGCATCCTCGTCACAAACATCAAAGACGTGGCGGAGCCGCTGGACGAAGTGCAGGACATGATGACCTCCCAGATCCTCCACTGTACCCCCTCCTCCCTCCATCAGGGAGACTATAAAGCACTGAGCCCAAATCCTGCCAGCGCCATCTTCACCCTCCTCATCATCATCATCACTGCTGCTGCTGCATCCCTCCACAGGACCACATCTGACATCAGCTGGAGAGAGGAGGGGGGGAGAGGGATGGAGGCTGGGGGAGGACAAAGCTGAGGGATACAAAGGTGGGAGGGAGAAGAGAGCTGGGCATCCGAATGTGACGGATACGGAGAGACAGAATCAGGAAGAAGGGGAGAGAAACACCAGAACCCGGGAAATATGGAGGGACAAAATTAGAAGAAGGGAAGACACAAAAGAATCTGGGACAGAGCCAGAACCTGAGAGAGAGATATATGTGGAGACAGAAGTATGAAGAAGGTGAAGACACACCAGAACCTGAGAGAGAGAGATATGTGGAGACAGAAGTATGAAGGGGAAGACACACCAGAACCTGAGAGAGAGAGAAATGTGGAGACAGAAGTATGAAGAAGGTGAAGACACATCAGAACCTGAGAGAGAGATATATGTGGAGACAGAAGTATGAAGAAGGGGAAGACACATCAGAACCCGAGAGAGAGAGATGTGGAGGCAGAAGTATGAAGAAGGGGAAGACACATCAGAACCCGAGAGAGAGAGATGTGGAGGCAGAAGTATGAAGAAGGGGAAGACACATCAGAACCCGAGAGAGAGAGATGTGGAGGCAGAAGTATGAAGAAGGGGAAGACACATCAGAACCCGAGAGAGAGAGATGTGGAGGCAGAAGTATGAAGAAGGGGAAGACACATCAGAACCCGAGAGAGAGAGATGTGGAGGCAGAAGTATGAAGAAGGGGAAGACACATCAGAACCCGAGAGAGAGAGATGTGGAGGCAGAAGTATGAAGAAGGGGAAGACACATCAGAACCCGAGAGAGAGAGATGTGGAGGCAGAAGTATGAAGAAGGGGAAGACACATCAGAACCCGAGAGAGAGAGATGTGGAGGCAGAAGTATGAAGAAGGGGAAGACACATCAGAACCCGAGAGAGAGAGATGTGGAGGCAGAAGTATGAAGAAGGGGAAGACACATCAGAACCCGAGAGAGAGAGATGTGGAGGCAGAAGTATGAAGAAGGGGAAGACACATCAGAACCCGAGAGAGAGAGATGTGGAGGCAGAAGTATGAAGAAGGGGAAGACACATCAGAACCCGAGAGAGAGAGATGTGGAGGCAGAAGTATGAAGAAGGGGAAGACACATCAGAACCCGAGAGAGAGAGATGTGGAGGCAGAAGTATGAAGAAGGGGAAGACACATCAGAACCCGAGAGAGAGAGATGTGGAGGCAGAAGTATGAAGAAGGGGAAGACACATCAGAACCCGAGAGAGAGAGATGTGGAGGCAGAAGTATGAAGAAGGGGAAGACACATCAGAACCCGAGAGAGAGAGATGTGGAGGCAGAAGTATGAAGAAGGGGAAGACACATCAGAACCCGAGAGAGAGAGATGTGGAGGCAGAAGTATGAAGAAGGGGAAGACACATCAGAACCCGAGAGAGAGAGATGTGGAGGCAGAAGTATGAAGAAGGGGAAGACACATCAGAACCCGAGAGAGAGAGATGTGGAGGCAGAAGTATGAAGAAGGGGAAGACACATCAGAACCCGAGAGAGAGAGATGTGGAGGCAGAAGTATGAAGAAGGGGAAGACACATCAGAACCCGAGAGAGAGAGATGTGGAGGCAGAAGTATGAAGAAGGGGAAGACACATCAGAACCCGAGAGAGAGAGATGTGGAGGCAGAAGTATGAAGAAGGGGAAGACACATCAGAACCCGAGAGAGAGAGATGTGGAGGCAGAAGTATGAAGAAGGGGAAGACACATCAGAACCCGAGAGAGAGAGATGTGGAGGCAGAAGTATGAAGAAGGGGAAGACACATCAGAACCCGAGAGAGAGAGATGTGGAGGCAGAAGTATGAAGAAGGGGAAGACACATCAGAACCCGAGAGAGAGAGATGTGGAGGCAGAAGTATGAAGAAGGGGAAGACACATCAGAACCCGAGAGAGAGAGATGTGGAGGCAGAAGTATGAAGAAGGGGAAGACACATCAGAACCCGAGAGAGAGAGATGTGGAGGCAGAAGTATGAAGAAGGGGAAGACACATCAGAACCCGAGAGAGAGAGATGTGGAGGCAGAAGTATGAAGAAGGGGAAGACACATCAGAACCCGAGAGAGAGAGATGTGGAGGCAGAAGTATGAAGAAGGGGAAGACACATCAGAACCCGAGAGAGAGAGATGTGGAGGCAGAAGTATGAAGAAGGGGAAGACACATCAGAACCCGAGAGAGAGAGATGTGGAGGCAGAAGTATGAAGAAGGGGAAGACACATCAGAACCCGAGAGAGAGAGATGTGGAGGCAGAAGTATGAAGAAGGGGAAGACACATCAGAACCCGAGAGAGAGAGATGTGGAGGCAGAAGTATGAAGAAGGGGAAGACACATCAGAACCCGAGAGAGAGAGATGTGGAGGCAGAAGTATGAAGAAGGGGAAGACACATCAGAACCCGAGAGAGAGAGATGTGGAGGCAGAAGTATGAAGAAGGGGAAGACACATCAGAACCCGAGAGAGAGAGATGTGGAGGCAGAAGTATGAAGAAGGGGAAGACACATCAGAACCCGAGAGAGAGAGATGTGGAGGCAGAAGTATGAAGAAGGGGAAGACACATCAGAACCCGAGAGAGAGAGATGTGGAGGCAGAAGTATGAAGAAGGGGAAGACACATCAGAACCCGAGAGAGAGAGATGTGGAGGCAGAAGTATGAAGAAGGGGAAGACACATCAGAACCCGAGAGAGAGAGATGTGGAGGCAGAAGTATGAAGAAGGGGAAGACACATCAGAACCCGAGAGAGAGAGATGTGGAGGCAGAAGTATGAAGAAGGGGAAGACACATCAGAACCCGAGAGAGAGAGATGTGGAGGCAGAAGTATGAAGAAGGGGAAGACACATCAGAACCCGAGAGAGAGAGATGTGGAGGCAGAAGTATGAAGAAGGGGAAGACACATCAGAACCCGAGAGAGAGAGATGTGGAGGCAGAAGTATGAAGAAGGGGAAGACACATCAGAACCCGAGAGAGAGAGATGTGGAGGCAGAAGTATGAAGAAGGGGAAGACACATCAGAACCCGAGAGAGAGAGATGTGGAGGCAGAAGTATGAAGAAGGGGAAGACACATCAGAACCCGAGAGAGAGAGATGTGGAGGCAGAAGTATGAAGAAGGGGAAGACACATCAGAACCCGAGAGAGAGAGATGTGGAGGCAGAAGTATGAAGAAGGGGAAGACACATCAGAACCCGAGAGAGAGAGATGTGGAGGCAGAAGTATGAAGAAGGGGAAGACACATCAGAACCCGAGAGAGAGAGATGTGGAGGCAGAAGTATGAAGAAGGGGAAGACACATCAGAACCCGAGAGAGAGAGATGTGGAGGCAGAAGTATGAAGAAGGGGAAGACACATCAGAACCCGAGAGAGAGAGATGTGGAGGCAGAAGTATGAAGAAGGGGAAGACACATCAGAACCCGAGAGAGAGAGATGTGGAGGCAGAAGTATGAAGAAGGGGAAGACACATCAGAACCCGAGAGAGAGAGATGTGGAGGCAGAAGTATGAAGAAGGGGAAGACACATCAGAACCCGAGAGAGAGAGATGTGGAGGCAGAAGTATGAAGAAGGGGAAGACACATCAGAACCCGAGAGAGAGAGATGTGGAGGCAGAAGTATGAAGAAGGGGAAGACACATCAGAACCCGAGAGAGAGAGATGTGGAGGCAGAAGTATGAAGAAGGGGAAGACACATCAGAACCTGAGAGAGAGAGATATGTGGAGACAGAAGTATGAAGAAGGTGAAGACACACCAGAACCCGAGAGAGATGTGGAGACAGAAGTATGAAAAAGGGGAAGACACATCAGAACCTGAGAGAGAGAGATATGTGGAGACAGAAGTATGAAGAAGGTGAAGACACACCAGAACCTGAGAGAGAGAGATATGTGGAGATAGAATTAGGAAGAATGTGAAGATACATCAGAACCTGAGAGAGAGATATATGTGGAGACAGAATTAGGAAGAAGGGGAAGACACACCAGAACCCGAGAGATACATATGTGGAGACAGAAGTATGAAGAAGGGGAAGACACCTCAGAACCTGAGAGAGAGAGAGATATGTGGAGACAGAATTAGGAAGAAGGGGAAGACACACCAGAACCCGATAGAGAGAGATATGTGGAGACAGAAGTATGAAGAAGGGGAAGACACATCAGAACCTGAGAGAGAGATATGTGGAGACAGAATTAGGAAGAATGTGAAGATACATCAGAACCTGAGAGAGAGAGATATATGGAGACAGAATTAGGAAGAATGTGAAGATACATCAGAACCCGAGAGAGAGAGAGAGAGAGAGAGATATGTGGAGACAGAAGTGTGAAGAAGGGGAAGACACATCAGAACCTGAGAGAGATATATGTGGAAACAGAAGTATGAAGAAGGGGAAGACACATCAGAACCCGAGAGAGAGAGATATGTGGAGACAGAAGTATGAAGAAGGGGAAGACACATCAGAACCCGAGAGAGAGATATGTGGAGACAGAAGTATGAAGAAGGTGAAGACACATCAGAACCCGAGAGAGAGAGATATGTGGAGACAGAAGTATGAAGAAGGTGAAGACACATCAGAACCTGAGAGAGAGATATATGTGGAGACAGAAGTATGAAGAAGGTGAAGACACATCAGAACCTGAGAAAGAGAGATATATGTGGAGACAGAATTGGGATGGCACCAGAAAAAGTCACCAGAAATTGGGATGGATGGACCAGGACACAAGTCAGGAAGGTGAAGGACTAGTTTACAAAGCTCAGAGTGACTTAGGAGGACGATTCCGGCAATGTCGTTTGCGGTCAAGTTTGCGGTCTGATGCGAAATGACTTTCCAGCCCAAGTTTTCTGCCCCCCAAACCCGGCGCTACAAATATTCCCAATGAAAGTCGTCTTCATAAAGTGATTTTTGCTTTCAGCAATATACATGGGTGCGGAGGGAAGGGGAACCCAGGGCCAGACCAGGTGGACGGGTCTTCTCCAGAGGGATGTTCTGACACAATCCTAGTGATATATAGGACAGGAGAAGCCATACAACACAGGTGACAGCAGGAACATCATATTGCCGGAGGGATCATACTCCTCTGATACACTCCACCACTGCTCCCCGGCTCCCGGATTTCTCATCTCAGTTGCTAAGAAACAAAAGATCAGCTTCTCATATCAGAGAGAGAGACAGAGCGCAGCCACCACTCTGCACAATGTCACATCTCATATCACAGAACATGCGTTGTTTGACCAATCCCTGCCCACGTCCAGAGGTGGGAGCAGTCATTATTTCTGCATCACCTCACTTGGCACAAGACCTGACTTTAAGGCAGACCAAAGTTTTTTCACCCATAGCAACTAGATCTCAGCTTCCTGTAGTCAACAGAAGGAAAGTGTATGGCTTGTCTGGAGAGAATGATGGAGGAAGGAGCAGAGTCCTCCAGCAGAGCAGAGTATATCAGGAGAGGAGAGTTATAGAGGAAGGAGCAGAGTCCTCCAGCAGAGCAGAGTATTCCAGGAGAGGAGAGTTATAGAGGAAGGAGCAGAGTCCTCCAGCAGAGCAGAGTATTCCAGGAGAGGAGAGTTATAGAGGAAGGAGCAGAGTCCTCCAGCAGAGCAGAGTATTCCAGGAGAGGAGAGTTATAGAGGAAGGAGCAGAGTCCTCCAGCAGAGCAGAGTATTCCAGGAGAGGAGAGTTATAGAGGAAGGAGCAGAGTCCTCCAGCAGAGCAGAGTATTCCAGGAGAGGAGAGTTATAGAGGAAGGAGCAGAGTCCTCCAGCAGAGCAGAGTATTCCAGGAGAGGAGAGTTATAGAGGAAGGAGCAGAGTCCTCCAGCAGAGCAGAGTATTCCAGGAGAGGAGAGTTATAGAGGAAGGAGCAGAGTCCTCCAGCAGAGCAGAGTATTCCAGGAGAGGAGAGTTATAGAGGAAGGAGCAGAGTCCTCCAGCAGAGCAGAGTATTCCAGGAGAGGAGAGTTATAGAGGAAGGAGCAGAGTCCTCCAGCAGAGTATATCAGGAGAGGAGAGTTATAGAGGAAGGAGCAGAGTCCTCCAGCAGAGCAGAGTATATCAGGAGAGGAGAGTTATAGAGGAAGGAGCAGAGTATTTCGGGAGTGCAGAGTCAGCGATGGTCCTCCCGATACACACATAAGTGATACGAGGGCCTATCCTCGTGCGTCATGACCGGTGTAACATTGAAGACAAGGACACACAATGATTTTTTTTAGCGTTTAATATAAAAAAAGTGACAACACGACATTTACATCTGTTCAATCAGAGTAAGAAGCAGGTCGGAGGTCAGACTTGTCAGGAGGAAGCTGCGATGTGATATGTATAGAAGTGCGATAGCGGAGAGACAATCACAGGTTTATTCAGTGCCGATCCACAGCAAAGCATTCTGGAACCCGTATGAAGGTAGCAGAGCGGCCATTTTGTTCCCCGTAGCCAGGATCCTGCTGGCTCCTCGTGCGGTTACTTCTCCTGCTTTGTGATCATGCGCAGCACTTTCAGCGATGTTTCTGGCTGGTCAGACGGCACCTACCAGAAGAAGACAAGAGGCAGACATCAGGAAAGGGGCGGACAGCCCAGCATAGCCTACGGCTGGAATTCTAACACTCATCACAAGGTCCTCCTAGCTCATTTTAAATTAAACCTGTGCTGCAGTAAACGTTCCTTCCCATGGTGGCGGGGCAATCTGGGGGCATGGCTCCATCCCAACAGGGAGGATAAAAGCTGCTCATTGGCTGTTCCACAAACTCCCTCAGCAGAGTCCATGTAACCGATGAGGGATCGGTTATCTCAGTTCACTAGAACACCCCTGTCACCAGAGTTCTGGGGTGACCAATGACCTAAACATGTAATGGTGACCATGTATGAACAGGCCCTACTCCTGAGGAGGAGGAAACTCCACACGTGAATGAAATACAGGTCCTCTTACCATGTGTCCTGCTTTTAAAATCCAGTAGAAGCCGAAGTTCTCCCAGGTTTTGTAGAAAGCCGCCGTTTCTGTGGACTGCAGGTGCAGTGGTGTCCAGCGCAGGCTCTTGAACTGGTCCAGCTTCTTCCACTTTAGCTGCTTGACCCACCCCTCCTGACCTGGAAGTAAAGACAAGGTGATCACTGCACCTAAAACAATACCAGTCATGTGGAAAAGACGACTGGCTGGCTGGTTGGATGGACAACCCACCCAGAGCCTGCTGGGCATCGAGATGTCATTTTGGTGAGCCAATGAAGGATAGATGGAGAAAGATTTCCCGCTGCATCCTGTTCCACTTACCAACAGTGTCCACTATGAGGTCCAGCTGTCCATTATACACGGTGACATTGATCCCCGCACACAGGAGCTCATCCACAACGCTCACCACTGGCCTCATAAAATCTCCCGCCATGCTGGTGAAGACCTCTGCGGACTGGCCTAGAGGATGAAGAGAACATGAGGTTACATGTGCAGCACGAGAACTGCCACAGCACCCCCAGGCCAGGCACTCGCCTCCCCGGGCACTCGCCACCCCGGGCCAGGCACTCACCTCCCCATGTGACAGAATCTGGAATGATTTTCAGCTTGGCTCTGATTGGTCCATTCATCAGTTCAGACAGGCCATCCGTCTGCAGAGGCAGGATATGCCGCCGGTAGAGACTCCCTGTAGAAGGAGGAGGATGAATAGGTGAAGCGATGACCTCCTGCAGCAAGGCATGCTGGGTAACGGAGACAAGCACTCACCAAGAGCTGGATTATGGAACTTCAGGTTGCTCTTCACATGATTTCCTGACATCAGAGAATCTTTGGTCAGAATATTGTAGAAGTTCACTCCGTCTGTATTCTGCAAATACAAAATGACAGCGAGACTCGCTCAGACCAAACCCATTTCTGCTTTTACTACTGGCCCAGCGGTGCAGAAAAATGTCACTTAACATCTCTGTCTCAGCGTGTGACCTCAAGAGCTGCCAAGAATCAGTTAGAGGAGTCACCGCGAATAACTGGAACGTACAGAATGCAGCGGCGCCCCCGGTGGACAGCTCTGGTACAGCAGCCAATTCTCACCTCTTCTATGACATCTTCCGCCATGGACCAAAGTTCTGTCGCCTTTTCATACTGTTCTTTATTGAGGGCATCCTGGACCGAGTCTGCCGCTTTCTGAACCGCTTTCAGACCATTCTCATCCAGCAGAGACTGCAACAGAGGAGCGGATTGTTACCAACTCTGGATCTTTGCATATATCGCCTTCATATACCAAGGTGCTCTACAGTAATGATTACAACACGGAACCCAACAAGAGACTTTCAACTGGCAAACAGGTCAAAAAGACATCCCTCTGCTACCCCAGAGATCCCTCCGTCATCATCTTCCTGGCCATCCTTCACCTGCAGGCACTTCAGGGGGATAAGAGACCATCTGCCGAAAACTTCCAAGCAGACCAGCAGCATTTGCCTGTCAGGAAGCTGTTTGGATGTATACAGAAGATTTAGGTGCCCCATAGATGGTCCGAACATATCCAGCCATCTATGGGGCACCTATCTAGGGGCCACTGTGCTTCCAAAATGGACAATCTAAGAAGACAAGTCTAGAACCATAAATACTCACAAAGTTATACTTACAATACTGTAGAGATACGGCCCCCAGCTTACCACCGAATCTAACAACACAGAAAAACACCAGACCAGTTAGTAGGACGACTCCCCACAGCACAGCGTACAACCCTCCCTCACAGATGATGGTGTGTCTGGGCACGCTGGCCGGGAAAGAGCGGCGCCTGGGCACGCTGGCCGGGAAAGAGCGGCGCCTGGGCACGCTGGATGGGACGGAGCTGCGCCTGGGCACGCTGGATGGGAAGCTAGCTGGGACGGAGCTGCGCCTGGGCACGCTAGCTGGGACGGAGCTGCGCCTGGGCACGCTAGCTGGGACGGAGCTGCGCCTGGGCACGCTAGCTGGGACGGAGCTGCGCCTGGGCACGCTAGCTGGGACGGAGCTGCGCCTGGGCACGCTAGCTGGGACGGAGCTGCGCCTGGGCACGCTAGCTGGGACGGAGCTGCGCCTGGGCACGCTAGCTGGGACGGAGCTGCGCCTGGGCACGCTAGCTGGGACGGAGCTGCGCCTGGGCACGCTAGCTGGGACGGAGCTGCGCCTGGGCACGCTAGCTGGGACGGAGCTGCGCCTGGGCACGCTAGCTGGGACGGAGCTGCGCCTGGGCACGCTAGCTGGGACGGAGCTGCGCCTGGGCACGCTAGCTGGGACGGAGCTGCGCCTGGGCACGCTAGCTGGGACGGAGCTGCGCCTGGGCACGCTGGCTGGGACGGAGCGGCGCCTGGGCACGCTGGCCGGGACGGAGCGGCGCCTGGGCATGCTTGCCACAATGGAACAGAGCCTGGGCACGCTGGCTGGGACAGAGCGGTGCCTGGGCGGGATGGAGCGGTGCCTGGGCGGGATGGAGCGGTGCCTGGGTCGGTCCCTCATTAGATATCTGCCTGCGTCTGTTAAACTGGCCACACATGTTCCGTTCCAATCTGCTTATACAATCTCCTTCAGATTCACCAACAGCTGTGTGTTGTGAGAGAAAGCCTGACAGGATGCATGGGGATTGGGGAGCCGCAGTCCCTCGTATTATAGAGCTGGTGGCTGATTTTATAAATATTTTATGGTATCCGGACTCTACTCACCAATGGGGGAGATCCAGGAGTCTCCAAGAGCCACTCCTCCGAAATTACACTTAATGTCGCCCACCAGGACGGCCTGCGGGGAAAGACAATGAGCAGTAAGATAGCAGATTCCCAGAGGGAGGTAGGACGAGCGCGAGGAAGGGAGGAAGGAAGAAAGGGCGCGAGGGAGGGAGGAAGAAAGGGCGCGAGGGAGGGAGGAAGAAAGGGCGCGAGGGAGGAAGGAAGAGCACGAGGGAGGAAGGAAGAAAGGGTGCGAGGGAGGAAGGAAGAGAGCGAGGGAGGAAGAAAGAAAGTGCGCGAGGGAGGAAGAAAGTGCGCGAGGGAGGAAGGAAGAGCGCGAGGGAGGAAGGAAGAGCGCGAGGGAGGAAGGAAGAGCGCGAGGGAGGAAGGAAGAGCGCGAGGGAGGGGACACTTGGAGACAGTTGTCACAGACATAAAGCGGGGACAGTATCTAGGATGGAGCAGAGGTGGGCGGAGCTCTATTGGTCGTACATTGAGCTGAATTGTTTTCAGTCCACATACAATGACGCGGCCTCTTCTCCAGCACAGGGGGACATTCTATTATCACTTTACTAGCTTTGTACAACCAGAGGAACCGACCACATCAACTCTGAACTGGAGTCTGAATGTTTCTTGAAGATAAAACGAAGGCCGGAATTCGGGGGGTCGTCTCCCTTCCAGAGCCAGATCAGGTGACCAGTCTTACCTTGTGTAGTGCCAGGGAGATCGCTGCCGCCATCTTGCCTCCGTAGGACTCTGAGAAGATGTAGAAGGGGATGGTCTGTGGGGATAAATCACACCGTTCACAGAGATGGTCACAGGAGACACCCCAAGTCATAATGTACACCACCCCACGGGCCGCCCATCACCCTCCCAGGAAGAAGGGGACCCCGGAGAAAGGACCGGCCCATATACAGGAGAACCTCCATCTGCACGTCACTTGCCTCATGTTGTCATGGTGAAGTAACAGTCCTCCCAACCATAAAATGTCAGCCACATCAGGTGAGAATCTGTCAGCCGCCTTCACAGCAGAAAACCCATCATATTGTACTGCGACTATAACAATGTAACCCAGTGCCAGGAACACGGCATTTCCCATCACCAACATCACCTGGAATTCCGGCTTGGAGAGAAATAATTCTTTCAGAAGGACCAGCATGTCCCCAGAGACGGCGTCCACGTCCTTGGCAAACGCTCCGCCATCCGTCGTGTAGCTGTATCCAGTGCCCACAGGATTGTCCACAAACAGCAGACTGGCAACCTGCACCTGAGGGAACAGAAACATGGCAACCTATACTAGGGTAGGGGGAGGAGTCATGAGGATAGGGACCTGTACCTGAGGGAACAGAAACATGGCAACCTATACTAGGGTAGGGGGAGGAGTCATGAGGATAGGGACCTGTACCTGAGGGAACAGAAACAGGGCAACCTATACCAGGGTAGGGGGAGGAGTCAAGGGGATGGCAACCTGCACCTGAGGGAACAGAAACAGGGCAACCTATACTAGGGTAGGGGGAGGAGTCACGAGGATGGGGACCTGTACCTGAAGGAACAGAAACAGGGCAACCTATACTAGGGTAGGGGGAGGAGTCACGAGGATGGGGACCTGTACCTGAAGGAACAGAAACAGGGCAACCTATACTAGGGTAGGGGGAGGAGTCACGAGGATGGGGACCTGTACCTGAAGGAACAGAAACAGGGCAACCTATA
This sequence comes from Nanorana parkeri, assembly GCF_000935625.1. Lineage (NCBI taxonomy): Eukaryota > Metazoa > Chordata > Amphibia > Anura > Dicroglossidae > Nanorana > Nanorana parkeri. The sequence goes on from NW_017309353.1 coordinate 24,059, forward strand.
CTAGGGTAGGGGGAGGAGTCACGAGGATGGGGACCTGTACCTGAAGGAACAGAAACAGGGCAACCTATACTAGGGTAGGGGGAGGAGTCACGAGGATGGGGACCTGTACCTGAAGGAACAGAAACAGGGCAACCTATACTAGGGTAGGGGGAGGAGTCACGAGGATGGGGACCTGTACCTGAAGGAACAGAAACAGGGCAACCTATACTAGGGTAGGGGGAGGAGTCACGAGGATGGGGACCTGTACCTGAAGGAACAGAAACAGGGCAACCTATACTAGGGTAGGGGGAGGAGTCAAGGGGATGGCAACCTGCACCTGAGGGAACAGAAACAGGGCAACCTATACTAGGGTAGGGGGAGGAGTCATGAGGATAGGGACCTGTACCTGAGGGAACAGAAACATGGCAACCTATACTAGGGTAGGGGGAGGAGTCATGAGGATGGGGACCTGTACCTGAGGGAGCAGAAACAGGGCAACCTATACCAGGGTAGGGGGAGGAGTCATGAGGATGGGGACCTGTACCTGAGGGAATATTGTGGGAAAAGGGGAGGGGTCATGAGGATAGGGAGCTATAGCTTGAAGAAGGTTCCAGGGGGTGACGTACCCAGCTGCTGTTTCGTGGGTTCAGATTGGTATCGAGGGGTCCAATCTCTCCAAAATTACCAAATCCACAACCAGAGGCTCCAGGGCCACCCTGAGAGATGAATGGAGAGCAGTTACCTGACTGGATGGGGAGAGCAAAGAGGATGGAGAAGGAGGACAGACATGGGACACCCAGAGGGGGACAGACATGGGACACCCAGAGGGGGACAGACATGGGACACCCAGAGGGGGACAGACATGGGACAGACATGGGACACCCAGAGGGGGACAGACATGGGACAGACATGGGACACCCAGAGGGGGACAGACTTGGGACACCCAGAGGGGGACAGACATGGGACACCCAGAGGGGGACAGACATGGGACACCCAGAGGGGGACAGACATGGGACACCCAGAGGGGGACAGACATGGGACACCCAGAGGGGGACAGACATGGGACACCCAGAGGGGGACAGACATGGGACACCCAGAGGGGGACAGACATGGGAC
>NW_017309353.1:25450-30808 GCF_000935625.1 Nanorana parkeri
GGGAGGCAGAGTGTGACGGGTAACGTGTACAGGAGGACAGACATGGGATGCAGAGGGGGACGGGTAACGTGTACAGGAGGACAGATATGACATGCAAACACCTGGGCCATCATCTCACCTGCAGCCACATGACCAGCGGCACCTGGGTGTAGTTCTTTGTGGGGTGATCAGCGTAGTAGAGCCACCAGAACATGTTGGCGTTTTTCCTCACTGACACATAGTTCCAGTCCTCCTTCACCGACCCACCTATCAGAGAAGAGCACAGACAGTCACCTGACAAGTCACATGACAGGGGCAATATGAGTAGGGCAGAGAATACCCCAGTCAGGAAGGATAAATGTGGGGTGGTGGAGGGGGGTAAGGGCACTCACACTAGGGGGAGCAGTAAAGTGAGGGGGGTAAGGGCCCTCACCCTGGGGGGAGCAGTGGAAGGAGGGGGGTAAGGGCACTCACACTAGGGGGAGCAGTAAAGTGAGGGGGGTAAGGGCCCTCACCCTGGGGGGAGCAGTGGAAGGAGGGGGGTAAGGGCACTCACACTAGGGGGAGCAGTAAAGTGAGGGGGGTAAGGGCCCTCACCCTGGGGGGAGCAGTGGAAGGAGGGGGGTAAGGGCACTCACACTAGGGGGAGCAGTAAAGTGAGGGGGGTAAGGGCCCTCACCCTGGGGGGAGCAGTGGAAGGAGGGGGGTAAGGGCACTCACACTAGGGGGAGCAGTAAAGTGAGGGGGGTAAGGGCCCTCACCCTGGGGGGAGCAGTGGAAGGAGGGGGGTAAGGGCACTCACACTAGGGGGAGCAGTAAAGTGAGGGGGGTAAGGGCCCTCACCCTGGGGGGAGCAGTGGAAGGAGGGGGGTAAGGGCACTCACACTAGGGGGAGCAGTAAAGTGAGGGGGGTAAGGGCCCTCACCCTGGGGGGAGCAGTGGAAGGAGGGGGGTAAGGGCACTCACACTAGGGGGAGCAGTAAAGTGAGGGGGGTAAGGGCCCTCACCCTGGGGGGAGCAGTGGAAGGAGGGGGGTAAGGGCACTCACACTAGGGGGAGCAGTAAAGTGAGGGGGGTAAGGGCCCTCACCCTGGGGGGAGCAGTGGAAGGAGGGGGGTAAGGGCACTCACACTAGGGGGAGCAGTAAAGTGAGGGGGGTAAGGGCCCTCACCCTGGGGGGAGCAGTGGAAGGAGGGGGGTAAGGGCACTCACACTAGGGGGAGCAGTAAAGTGAGGGGGGTAAGGGCCCTCACCCTGGGGGGAGCAGTGGAAGGAGGGGGGTAAGGGCACTCACACTAGGGGGAGCAGTAAAGTGAGGGGGGTAAGGGCCCTCACCCTGGGGGGAGCAGTGGAAGGAGGGGGGTAAGGGCACTCACACTAGGGGGAGCAGTAAAGTGAGGGGGGTAAGGGCCCTCACCCTGGGGGGAGCAGTGGAAGGAGGGGGGTAAGGGCACTCACACTAGGGGGAGCAGTAAAGTGAGGGGGGTAAGGGCCCTCACCCTGGGGGGAGCAGTAGATGGATGGGGTAAGGGCACTCACCTTGGGCGGGGGTCAGTAGAAGGGGCAAGAAAGCAACACCGAGTACAATCAGCACCTTCATCCTCCGGCAGGTCATGTGACTGTCAAAAGCATTGTAGATCTGTCGGCGTCATGTGACGAGAGCTGGGCGGGGCGAGAGCTTCAAGTCACGTGACGCCCGGTAGAAACGGGTCACGTGGTACAGCAGTGGCGTTTGAGAGCATGGCGGAACTCCGGGTGAGGCTGAAATTCGATTATCCTCCGCCTACCGAGCCGCAGAGCCATCAGATGTGGATGTTGTTGAACCCGGAGCACCTCCGAACCGTCACCGACCTGTCCGATCTCATCCGCGCCCGATATTTCCCCACCCAGAGGGGGGCGCTGTGCCTGTATGTGCACGACTGCCTGCTGCCCCCCGGGGAGAGCGCCCGTCTTATCCGGGACAATGACGTCATCAGGTGAGCCTCCTATGCGTAGGCTTGGCTCCTCCCATGCGTATTTTAGTTCCTTCCCTGTGACTATACATGGATCTCCCTTGCCTATGTGTATCCTTGGCTCCTCCCCTTCCGTATGTAAATATCTTGCTCCTCCCCTTCTCTTTTAGAGTTGCCACCCTTTGAGTCTGGGACAACAGAATGTAGTGGTGTGTAAAGCTGAGAGCAGCTAAACTGAGCCTGGTTACCAGGGGGCAATTCTGATACTTGCCATCTTCACCATTAGCCCCTCCCACTCATGTGTATCTATGGCTCCTCCCCATTCAGTATGCAGGATTAGAGTTCAGTGGATTGGACACGATCCTGAAGATGATGACAGTGACAAGGAAGGCCACCTATCCAAGAAGAGATCCCGGCAACTATATGAGGAGGACACACCCACCAGGATATCCAAGAAACAAAAATGTGAGGCGCAGCGTGTGGAGAAACACCTGAGTATGAGGGAGGCCGAGCAGGAGGAGTCGGCAGAGGGTTCCAGAAGGAAAGCAAAGAAAAAGAAGGTTTCTGAGGAAAGCACTCCGGAGGCAAAAGCAGCCCAAAAAATTCTGAGTTTACTCCAGCCAATCCATGAGCCTCCAACCAAGAGGACAAGCGGAGGCTCCTCCCCCCACCAGGAACCCTCCACTTCCCACCAGGAAATCTCCACTATAGTAAAGAAGTCCTCCGAGATATCCATCCAGCCCATCACCACCATCCCTTTAAAGAAGCCCTCAGCAATGTCTCTTACACTCTTTGCCGCCCTCTCTGTGAAGAAGAAATCGGGAGTATCGGTTACAAACCTCGGTACCCTGTCTGTAAACAAGCCCTCAGAGATGTCCCTCAAACCCATCATGACCTTCTCTGACGAGGAGCCCTCAAAGATACCCCTCACCCCCATAAATAAAGCAAACCATAGGAGAGCAAGAGAGATCTCCAGCGGTGACTCTGAGCCTTCCTCTGACCAGGAATCCTCCACCAAGCGAAAGAAACCTCCCAAGGCGCTCACTAAAACTAGGACCATGGACTCTGTGAATAAGACTAACTTAAACCATGAGCCTTCAGCTAGGACCTCCAGCGGTGACTCTGAGCCCTCCTCTGACCAGGAATCCTCCACCAAGCGAAAGAAACCTCCCAAGGCGCTCACTAAAACTAGGACCATGGACTCTGTGAATAAGACTAACTTAAACCATGAGCCTTCAGCTAGGACCTCCAGCGGTGACTCTGAGCCCTCCTCTGACCAGGAATCCTCCACCAAGCGAAAGAAACCTCCCAAGGCGCTCACTAAAACTAGGACCATGGACTCTGTGAATAAGACTAAATCAAACCATGAGCCTTCAGCTAGGACCTCCAGCAGTGACTCTGAACCTTCACCTGCCCAGGAATCCTCCACCAAGCGAAGAAAACCTTCAAAGGCGGTCACTAAAACTGGGACCATGGTCTCCGTGAATAGGACTAATGCAAACCATGAGCCTTCAGCTAGGACCTCCAGCAGTGACTCTGAACCTTCACCTGCCCAGGAATCCTCCACCAAGCGAAAGAAACCTTCAAAGGCGCACCATAAAACTAGGACCATGGACTCTGTGAATAAGACTAAATCAAACCATGAGCCTTCAGCTAGGACCTCCAGCAGTGACTCTGAGCCCTCCTCTGACCAGGAATCCTCCACCAAGCGAAAGAAACCACCCAAGGCGCTCACTAAAACTGGGACCATGGACTCTGTGAATAGGACTAATGCAAACCATGAGCCTTCAGCTAGGACCTCCAGCAGTGACTCTGAGCCCTCCTCTGACCAGGAATCCTCCACCAAGCGAAAAAAACCTCCCAAGATGCCCAATAAAGCTGTGGCCACTGTCTCCATGAATAAGACTAACGCAAATCATGAGCCTCTGGCCTTGAGGACGACATCAAGCGTTAACTACTCGGCATCCTCTAATGACCGGGAACTTTCCACGTCCAGAAAGAACCCATTGGGGGCCGCCAGTAACCCCTCCAATCCTATTGCTGGGAAAACTGTATTTTCTGATGAGATGAGGAAGAGGAAGGACAGTCCTGCCTCAGACAATGGTGGCACCAGACCAGGGAGGTCAGTGGATGTTGTGACACTATCACCTCAGGAACCACACGGAGAAGTCCCGTCTCCTGGCTCGGACTCGGATACTTGTATTATCCACAGGCCAGTGGCAGCGCAGTGCTCATCAAGCGTCGCCTCGCCTTCTGTAACCAATGGCTGTGAGGCTGGCGGCAATTATCAGGAACGTGCACCCAAACCTGGTCTGTATGGCCGTGGAAGAGGGAGAGGAATGGATATCTTTCCCTGGAGGGGCCACGGGGGCCGCGGGTTCAGAGGACGGGGAGACCAGGGGAAGGGACGAAGGTACGGCAGCCAGTTTTTCCATAACTATGACTCGGCGGCTCTGAAGAAGCAACATCTGGAAGAACCTGCCACCAATACATCCGTGATCATGGAGGTGAGTGTGGAGGAATGGGGCCTTCAGCTGAGGGTCATCCCACGCAACACCAGTCATTGGCTCTGGGGTAGAAGGGATTCCATGAGGCTGATAGGTTTGGGGCGCATTCACATTGACACGCGGCCATTTGTTACCACGTGATTAGATTTGTGATGTCATTCATTTAGAATGTCACTCTAACACCTGAACACGCCAAAGTACCTGCAGTACATCGCGCCCCGACGCACCAAACGTGTTATGGAGAACTGCACCTCCTTAAAGACGCTGCAAATAACGCTGCATGATCTGCCAGAAATCCAGTGAGCTCCGAACTTTTGGTAGTTAGTTGAAAACAGTTGGTTCTGCACTGAAATCCCAAGTAGTAGGGATGCACCGAATTCCCGGCACCTCCTGGAGCATGGAGCCGGCTTACTGGCCAATCAGGAAGCCAGGTGGCCTGCAATTACCCGGCTTCTTGATTGCCCGGGAAGCCGGCTCCATGCTGTTTGACCGGCTCAATGCTGATTGGCCGGGAAGCCGGCTTCCCAGCCAATCATCATGGAACCGGCTTCCCGGCCATGTCAGGGAGGTGGGTCATTAACTGCCGCCGGCTTCCTGATTGGCCGGGAAGCTGACTTCTTGCAGTTTGGCTGGGAATCCAGATTCCTGGCCTATCCACACCGAGCCAGCCAAACAAGAAGCCGGGCAGCGAGTCATTACCTGCCGCCCGGCTTCCTATTTGGCTGGCTCCATGTTCCTTCGCGGCACTGCTGGTCAGAGGAAATCTCCCTCTGACCAGAGGTTCCGGTATTGAGGGTAACTATCAGTGCGAGTACTCGCCCAAATACTTGGTATCGGCATCAGTACTGGTATCGGTGCATCCCTACCGAGTAGTGTTCTTAGCCCTGACTAGTTCTTCTCTGATTGGGTACAAACCCCAC
>NW_017309353.1:31808-33126 GCF_000935625.1 Nanorana parkeri
TCTGCACTCCAGCGGGGAGGCAGCTTTGTCAGCACACTGGATTTCTGGCAGACCATCCGGTATTTTCTGCACTTGTCAGTGTATTTCCATATTTGCAGCCAAATCTGCATAACATGACCTTTATATTTGTGTCATGTGACCTATCCTGTGAAGGGGAGGAGGTGCGGTATTGATACTGGCGGAGCGATGTTGGGTCTTAGTATCCTGTGAAGGGGAGGAGGTGCGGTATTGATACTGGCGGAGCGATGTTGGGTCTTAGTATCCTGTGAAGGGGAGGAGGTGCGGTATTGATACTGGCGGAGCGATGTTGGGTCTTAGTATCCTGTGAAGGGGAGGAGGTGCGGTATTGATACTGGCGGAGCGATGTTGGGTCTTAGTATCCTGTGAAGGGGAGGAGGTGCGGTATTGATACTGGCGGAGCGATGTTGGGTCTTAGTATCCTGTGAAGGGGAGGAGGTGCGGTATTGATACTGGCGGAGCGATGTTGGGTCTTAGTATCCTGTGAAGGGGAGGAGGTGCGGTATTGATACTGGCGGAGCGATGTTGGGTCTTAGTATCCTGTGAAGGGGAGGAGGTGCGGTATTGATACTGGCGGAGCGATGTTGGGTCTTAGTATCCTGTGAAGGGGAGGAGGTGCGGTATTGATACTGGCGGAGCGATGTTGGGTCTTAGTATCCTGTGAAGGGGAGGAGGTGCGGTATTGATACTGGCGGAGCGATGTTGGGTCTTAGTATCCTGTGAAGGGGAGGAGGTGCGGTATTGATACTGGCGGAGCGATGTTGGGTCTTAGTATCCTGTGAAGGGGAGGAGGTGCGGTATTGATACTGGCGGAGCGATGTTGGGTCTTAGTATCCTGTGAAGGGGAGGAGGTGCGGTATTGATACTGGCGGAGCGATGTTGGGTCTTAGTATCCTGTGAAGGGGAGGAGGTGCGGTATTGATACTGGCGGAGCGATGTTGGGTCTTAGTATCCTGTGAAGGGGAGGAGGTGCGGTATTGATACTGGCGGAGCGATGTTGGGTCTTAGTATCCTGTGAAGGGGAGGAGGTGCGGTATTGATACTGGCGGAGCGATGTTGGGTCTTAGTATCCTGTGAAGGGGAGGAGGTGCGGTATTGATACTGGCGGAGCGATGTTGGGTCTTAGTATCCTGTGAAGGGGAGGAGGTGCGGTATTGATACTGGCGGAGCGATGTTGGGTCTTAGTATCCTGTGAAGGGGAGGGGGTGCGGTATTGATACCGGAGCGATGTTGGTTCTTGGTATCCTGTGAAGGGGAGAGGGTGCGGTATTGATACCGGAGCGATGTTGGTTCTTAGTAT
>NW_017309353.1:38560-48430 GCF_000935625.1 Nanorana parkeri
TGCGGTATTGATACCGGCGGAGCGATGTTGGTTCTTAGTATACACATTCTTCTCTCTGTAGGGTAACCGTATAGGAATGACCCGACTTCTGTTTGTCTTGTATTTCTTAGAATCCTCCAGAAGGTCCGAAAAAAGACTACAGCACCCTCCCGCTGCTCGCTGCTCCCCCGCAAATTGGGAAAGTCATTGCGTTTAAGGTAACCGGCGCTGCTTACATGGAAATGTCTGATCCTGGCACATCTTCCTCCATATTACCTCATCATTCGGTGACCACCACCACCGGCCCCACACCCTGAGCCCCGGGCAGTGTCCTGTGCCAGTTCTAATCTTCTGTCTCCATCTTACTTTCAGATTCTGGAATTAAATGAGAACTACTCCCCGGAGCTCTCCGACTACAAGGTAACGTCTTCTTCTCTGGGCACTAAGCTCTGTTGGGTCTCTGCCATGAATGCAGACTCTGTCCTTTCCCCTCCTTTTAAAGAGGACCTGTACACAAGAAAGAGAGGCAAAGGGGAAAGGCCAGTCATCAGTATGGCCTGCGGTCTCCCTGCAGCTGATCTCTCCCTATCACTGACCTGCCTTGCCTCCTGATCCCTGTGTGTCTCTGTGTAGAGGTGGCCATCTTGGTAGAGGCAGAGCTTTGCTTCGATGACTAGCGACAATATGGGGTGGGGTAATAATGAAGCGCAGATCCACATATAAAGCAGGGAGATCCTTGCACTGCTTGTCCCGAGGTGCAGTTTCCCCTCCAGCAAGGAGAACAATGAGCAGCTCAGTACTGGCCAATAACCGGTCTGATAAAATAAACAGTTCTTTATTTATGAAAATAGGCCGGGATCTGGAATGAAGGAGATTCCCAACTTATTTTCACAAATCAACAAAAATAACTCGAGTTCATTTATTTGCGCTAATTCGAAGACAACACACCATAGCGTGCAAAAATATACCGTATTTTGCGGTCCATAAGACGCACCGGACCATAGGACGCAGGGAGGTCCGGCGCGCCTTATGGAGCACTCGACAGACTGTAGTTTCTGTGACAGCTTCTATGACAGAAGCTGCAGTTAGTGACCGCTGAGACAGGCGGCGCTGTGATTACAGCGCCACGGTGATCTCGATCGTCGCCGCCGCTCGGCTTTAATACGAGTGATCTCATTAGATCACTCGTATTAAACTAGCAGTGGCTCCTACTACTCGCCCGGCGCCCGAAACTGCATGTCTCGGGCGTCGGGATTCGCTCCATAAGACGCAGGCACATTTCCCCCCTCCTTTTGGGGGGAAAAAAGTGCATCTTATGGAGCGAAAAATACGGTATATATATTTATTACCTACAAATCAGTACAAAGTGATAATCAAAATATAATTGGTGATACACAAGAAACCAATTGGATGAAAGTTTCCATAATATTGATCAACACAGATAATGAGAAAAATGAAACCGCCGGATATTAGTTCAAATATAAATGAAACAAAACTCCGTAAATTCCGGGAATGTAATTAGCGGCTTCTCATTAGCTCAGCGGAATGTAACAACACAATGTACAGATTTGACACGTGACCTCTCCCAGACCACAGATATTCAACAGCTCCAAATGTATACAGCGCAAGATATATCAGGCAGGACGGGCTATTAGCCAAGTTTCTATTTAAAGGAGAAGTACGGGGTCAGTGTTTTCCCCCATAGTTCTCCTTAGGGTAACGGGAGGACACAAACTAGCGTCCTCCTCCCGTCACCCTAGGCTCAGTATATAGAGAGCTACAGCTCGCGGTATACTGAGACGCCGCAGCCGGAGCGGATCCCGACATCGATGTCTTGATCCGCCCAGCTGCGTGAGTGACAGCTGGCTCCTCCTATCTAGAGGCAGCTGTACCCGCTCCGTCCCCCGTCCGTTCCGCCAGTCAGCGCTGGAGGATCGGGGAGGGGGGAATCCAGCCTCTGCTGCGACAGGATCGAGAGGTGAGCGAACGCCGGTATGTGTTCCCTCACTTCCCGATCTACTGAGCCGACCTGTGACAGTCTCATTGTCACAGGTCGGCTAGATCTATGAGGTGAGTAGAAACCACCCCCCCTCATAGTTCTCCTTTAAGGCAAAAACAAATTTCCACTAAATAATTTTTAATTTGAAGTATACATCACAACCACCCCATAGGCTAGAAAACTGAAATCAGCTTCAGAGAGATGATACATATATGTGTATTTCCCTCCCGAGATTGGAGAAGAGACCGATCGTCCTGCAGTTAGTCATCTACTCAAATCTCGATGCTACTAGGACCAAATGGTTTAGTCCGATGTATACGGCTATCACCGGCCTGCAGATAAATAGAATTTATACTTCACCAAAACAATGTGCGATCTTTTGTCTGAGAGATGTCGGCTTTGTGTCGGTTCCCCTGGACAGCCCGCCAATCAGCTGCACATCTCCCCCTCTCGTGTGTATAACGATCCCCCGTATGAAGCTCATCCAGTATCAAGAAGAAGAATCCTCGTATATTCCTCTCCTAACTTTTTATCACCCAAAAATGCGGTCCTAGTTTGCTTATCTTTTACCTTTTAATTATGATGCCAGAGGGGCGTGACCTGATCCCTGTAACTACCGGAAGAGGGCACTGTTGGACTAAAATTTATTCTGGATTTTTCTTTTTTAAAATTCCAACATTATCCCTTAAGATTGAGAAGCAATTTGCTGACACATTGGTTACCTCAAAATCCTTCACTGATACAACATTATACCCAACCGAATTATTTCTACTTAAAGCATAAACACATCAAACTCATTATATATGATAATATGTTTCAATGAGTATAACCACACAATATATATAATGAATGCAGGTTGAATATTATAAGAATATATTACAGAAAATTGTTATCATACTTACCGTAATTTTCTTTTCCTGGCTCATCCTCATGTCGGCACTATATGGGTCTGCTCCACCCCCTCTGACCCCACAGGACCACCCTTACTAGCCAATAAAAAGGAGGTCCCCTCCCCTCCATACCTGTTCAATAACAAGCCGAGCGACAGGCAATCAGGGAAGGGAACGCATGCCGACATGAGGATGAGCCAGGAAAAGAAAATTACGGTAAGTATGAAAACAATTTTCTGTATTCCTGTCTCATCCTCATGTCGGCACCGTATGGGACATAGCAAGTTTAACCCCTACTGGGCGGGGAAACCACCCAATAACCAATTTGCAAACATGAAATGCAGCAAAAATAGAACATTTTATTTAGACAAGGCCGACGTCAGTACTGCCGACCCAAATCTGGCCAGTCTGACTGTAGCCACATCCACTTGGTAGTGCCTGACTACTATGGTCCTGGAGCGAGGAAAAAAAGAGAAGAGGTATGAGGGGAGGGCACCTCCTTTTTATTGGCTAGTAAGGGTGGTCCTGTGGGGTCAAAGGGGGTGGAGCTGACCCATATAGTGCCGACATGAGGATGAGACAGGAAAAATATATATATAAAAATCAGTATACCATTAAGTATGTTAATGCATCATGCCACACTAATAATACAATAGAAATGATTGCTAATATTTAAGGGCTGCGGAAAATGAACGATTCATTTCTCGTTAATCTTTTTGATCGATTTAAAAACATTTTTGATCGCTAACGAAAATACTCACCTCTCCGCCGGCTTCCGGGAGTCCGGTCGCAGATCCGGTGACGTCACGTCCATCGATGTCACTGGACTCGTTGCCCAAGTGGCTCCGTCGGCTAACGAAGGGAATGGGAGAGGAGTCAGGTGACGTTGATGTCCCCAAGTGGCTAAGTCGGCAAGGGAAAGGGGGAGGAGTCCGGTGACGTCGGTGGCTCCGTCGGAAAGGGAAAGGGGAGGAGTCCGGTGACGTCGATGTCCCCAAGTGGCTCCGTCGGCTAACGAAGGGAAGGGGGAGGAGGCCTGTGACGTCGATGTCCGTGACGGCACCGGACTCCTCCCCTTTCCCTTTCCGACGGAGCCACCGACGTCACCGGACTCCTCCCCCTTCCCTTCGTTAGCCGACGGAGCCACTTGGGCAACGAGTCCAGTGACATCGATGGACGTGACGTCACCGGACTCCTCCCCCCCTTCCATTCATTAGCAATGGTACTTTACCGTTGTATCTGTAACAATTTTGGACGGATCAAATCAACCCTTAAAGTCTCTTTCTCTGTCAGGGTCTGTTGGAGACTGTTTGTTTGGTTTTTATTACAAGTTAAACAAAGCAACATTGCATTTAAGGGATGATCTATTTAAGGCAGATTGACCCATAATATATAAAGTATGCGCCTATATACACTATGCGTACACGCTGTAGAAAAGGCTAATTGTAAATTGATAATTTGGATATGAGCAAAGGATCACATTAATCCAGCACGTTATTATTCTGAGTTGCCCCGCTCAAGCTGCGGCCATATTGAGTGGGGCATGTGAGAATAATAACGTGCTGGATTAGTGTGATCCTAGTTCATTGTATGACTTCATTGCTGTGCTGTATGTGTATAGGTCATTGCTGTGCTGTATGTGTATAGGTCATTGCTGTGCTGTATGTGTATAGGTCATTGCTGCGCTGTATGTGTATAATCTCTGAAGATAAGTTGGGAATCTCCTTCATTCTGGATCCCGGCCTATTTTCCTAAATAAAGAACTGTGTTTATTTTATCAGAGTAAACTTTCTGACAAACCCCACCCACGGGCCCCCCTAAAATCCTGCTCACAATACCGCCCAAATTTAGGGGTGTTTAAAATTCACTTGCATCATAGCCCACATTTTTTTCTGCCGGCCCAGCTCCTCCACCCCTCCCCTCATAATCTTTAATATAGCTGCTGGGGGGGAGTGATGGGGCTGGTGACATCACATCCAAGATGGCGGCTCCCAGCAGCAGGCTTGGGGTTGTCTACACCACCTAGGCCTTCCTTCTCTTGCTGTGCTGGAGACCTCGGTGGATGTGGCTGGTCGTGGCTCAGCATTTGATGGTTTCTGTCAATGGCGTGGCGAGGAGAGGAAGGAGTATTTCAGTGTCCTGGCAGATTGTGAGCAAGGGCATGAGGTCAGCCATGTCTGATTGTTGTTATATTGTTTGTCTAGGAGGGAGTCGTCCGCAGCTATGATGCCGTGACGCAGCAGATTGAGGTGGACCTCCTGTCCAAGCAGAAGGGTAAGTGATAGACCGACAATACTTCTATCTGATGATCAGAGGGTGCCAACCAATGCCCCATGTTCTGACCACAGGCCTGGACAAACCCTCCCTACGGTACTGCCCATGTGACCAGGAACTAACAGCTCATTAATCACATGGTCCCTTTTTACCAATCAACACGTGAAGCCCGAGGGGGAGAGGCTTCGGCTTCATGAAGCTTTGCTATCCCTGTCTGGAAACATGACATGCCCGGCCTTCCACTAAGTGTTTTGTATGACATTGGATGATGTATATAGGTTCACGTTGTATATTGATCGGCATACTTATATATTGATCGGCATACTTATATATATTGATCGGTATACTTGTATATATATGGATTGCTTTATGTCCGTCATCAATGGATTGCTTTGTGTCTGGTTTCTCCTTGCGGCTCTCCTGATCCGTGCTCCTGTCGTAGTCCTTCATTAGGACCTGTGTGTAGGGTGCTTCTCATGCCGCTCCTCCTGTGCCCACAATGTCTCCATGGGATCTGAAGAACCTTTCCCGCTCTTACACATGGACGAGGTGCTACTAAGGTCTATCGTTGTTAAGCTTTCACCTTGCCCAGGACATTGTTCTTCCATCTCTCCGTCCTGCCTCCCGCCATTCCCCGGATGTGGCCTGAGCTGTGCCACCATTTCTCAGTGACTCTGACGGATCATCATTCAAGCCCATGGTCCTATGGATCGGGTTCCACTACTTCTCAGTGACTCTGACAGATCATCATTGGAGCCCATGGTCCTATGGATCGGGGTCCACTACTTCTCAGTGACTCTGACGGATGATCATTCAAGCCCATGGTCCTATGGATCGGGTTCCATTACTTCTCAGTGACTCTGACGGATCATCATTCAAGCCCATGGTCCTATGGATCGGGTTCCACCATTTCCTATCACAGAGCACTCTACTAGACCTGTGAGGGCTTCTTGGCCATGGAGTGTCCATCAATGAACGTACTTTGGATTTATGAATATCAAATCCTATTCTGGGTGTCCATGCATTGGGGGGCTGACTCTCAGCACTGCTTGTTCCAAAACTGATTCATGCCGAGATTGGAAGGGGGCCATGCCAGGCTGGTCACTGTAGGCTGCAGTATAACCCAACCGTCTCAGAATCCTGTGTCCCTCAAACTCCAAGAAAAGGATTTTATGACACAAAGTTCCCCATCCAGAGAAGTCACATGATACAGAGATAATACAGAGTATATAGAAGTGTATACGGCGTGAGGTGGGGACATGACAACGTGTCAATGAAGACACATTTCCTGTTCTACTACATTTCAGAAACCTCGTCATTGCCCCACCTCAGGCCGTATATACTTCTGTATACTCTGTATCTTGTGATGTCTCTGGATGTGGACCTTGTACTTCCCAGTTACTGATTTATATTATATACTCCTAGACCTCGTACACTATATACTCCTAGACCTCGTACACTATATACTCCTAGACCTCGTACTCTATATACTCCTAGACCCCGTACACTATATACTCCTAGACCTCGTACTCTATATACTCCTAGACCTCGTGCTCTATATACTCCTAGACCTCGTACTCTATATACTCCTAGACCTCGTACACTATATACTCCTAGACCTCGTACTCTATATACTCCTAGACCTCGTACTCTATATACTCCTAGACCTCGTGCTCTATATACTCCTAGACCTCGTACTCTATATACTCCTAGACCTCGTACTCTATATACTCCTAGACCTCGTACTCTATATATACTTTGTGTACAGTGGAGGGAATGTGTCCAGGGACGGTTACCTTCTACATGAACCTTACATATTGATTTGGGGACTTCTGTATTGGGGAGCCCCTGTCTTTGGCACCCCTATTATTGTTCCTGTATGCGGATAACTTGTCTGTAGTGATGATTGGGATGTGACTGCAATCTGACCTGTCTGTGTTCTCTGTCACAGAGAGGGAGCCGGGCAAGTTTGATCTGGTGTACGAGATGGAAGATGGGATGGAAGTCGTGGAGTACGCCGTTGTTCCTGATAGTAAGGTACGTGTCCCCTCCGCGGGTTCAATATACAGGGGCAGGACCGGGCTCCTTGTTCTGGACCGGGCTCCTTGTTCTGGACGGGAGATCGGTTGGACCCGGCTCCTTGTTCTGGACCGGGCTCCTTGTTCTGGACCGGGCTCCTTGTTCAGGACGGGAGATCGGTTGGACCGGGCTCCTTGTTCAGGACGGGAGATCGGTTGGACCCGGCTCCTTGTCCTGGACCATAAAAATAATATTGTGTCCCCCCCTCCCCCTTGTAGATTACAGAGCCCTGGAGTTCCCTCATCACACCGCGATTGGTGATGGGGCCGGAAGAAGGAACCGCCGCGCCACAGCCACTGTGACCCAGGAGCGGCCTGAGCGGCGGGTGAACGGGGGGTGCGCTTCGTTTTTATTTCTCTCCCAATGGGAGATCTCCATGTCTTCTCTGCGAGTAATGTCCACACCCTCATAGCTGAGCTTACCCACATTGAGTCCCATCCTAACTTCATCAGATATGAACGTCATACGAAGCGCCAGCCATGGCTCCGCCTCCAACGGAATGCAGCGTTTCCTGGGGGCCCCGTGTATAAGACTGGCGGCCATTGCGCCCGCTCCCTCCCCCCGGCCGCCGCCGCTCGCTGTACAGGGGGACTCCTGGCCCATCCATGACATGGGCTCCCATTGTATGATGGGGGACAGTACCGCCGAACACTAACAGGAAGTGATGTCACTGCTTCCTCCATCCCTCCTCGCTGTGCTTTCTTCTGTATACAGTGATGACGTTGTGGAAGGACTCGGGGCAGGAATGTAATTAACCCTTGCAGCGGGACTATCCCTGCACTGCAAGGGTTAACCGATCGCTTGTGTCCGGGGCTGAAAACAGTCATACTCGCCCCAAACCTCGGAACCGGCTTGTTCTTAGACCGGTCCTTCCAGCCTCTCTTCCCCCCTCTGCTCCAGTGGTCATCACGCCCAATACACTGTCTATAGGACACGAGGACACCAAGGGACATACCATTCCATCGCTGCAGGGGAGGAGGAGGAGGAGACAGGCTGGAGGAGCGGACGAGTATAACCCTTGCAGCGCGCGGGCGGCCCACCGTAAGGGGGGAATACAATGTCTTCCCGGAGTTCTTCTTTAAGGCCCTCGCTTGTAAAAAAAGCCCGCTCCCTCCCCCCGGCCGCCGCCGCTCGCTGTACAGGGGGACTCCTGGCCCATCCATGACATGGGCTCCCATTGTATGATGGGGGACAGTACCGCCGAACACTAACAGGAAGTGATGTCACTGCTTCCTCCATCCCTCCTCGCTGTGCTTTCTTCTGTATACAGTGATGACGTTGTGGAAGGACTCGGGGCAGGAATGTAATTAACCCTTGCAGCGGGACTATCCCTGCACTGCAAGGGTTAACCGATCGCTTGTGTCCGGGGCTGAAAACAGTCATACTCGCCCCAAACCTCGGAACCGGCTTGTTCTTAGACCGGTCCTTCCAGCCTCTCTTCCCCCCTCTGCTCCAGTGGTCATCACGCCCAATACACTGTCTATAGGACACGAGGACACCAAGGGACATACCATTCCATCGCTGCAGGGGAGGAGGAGGAGGAGACAGGCTGGAGGAGCGGACGAGTATAACCCTTGCAGCGCGCGGGCGGCCCACCGTAAGGGGGGAATACAATGTCTTCCCGGAGTTCTTCTTTAAGGCCCTCGCTTGTATTATCTCCAAGGACAAGAAGTATGGTTGAGATTTGTATTAATTGTTGGAGGGCCCCCCCGCCCCCCCGGAGGTACTCCCTGATTGGGGAGTTGTGTTCTTTTATGTCATTCAGATGTAATAAAATGATTGGTGTTCTTTTACTTTGGCTGCATTTCATTCCCTGGAGCGGGTGTTCTGGGATTTCATAGAAGACTTGTGTCCCCTGATCCCGATTGTCTCCCGTATTACAGCAAACCCGGCCTGGGGAATCCTCAACATGTCCAAAAGTCATCCCCCCCCGGTGATCCCGCCAGGGTGGGCATTGTTCAGGCACTTCCTGTTATAGGGTGACAACTGTCTGACAATTGCTTTCCTGCGTTGTCACAGGTGTGGCTGTGCTGGCACGCATGGAGCAGGCATGGTTCATGGTGCTAAGAGGCTGCAGGAGATCAGCAGCACTGAGATGTGAAAATGGGATAAGCCCTCTCCTGTAAGTAGGGAATACTCCCCTGTTCTGTCACTTCTGCCCCTGAACTCTGCTCCGTTACTGAGAAATGGTCCCCAAAGTCTGCTGGAAAACCCACATTTCTGGGAGTCTCCATCTCCTGGGTCCCCCATAACTCTCACTGGTTCCTCCCACCTCCTGGACCCCCCATAACTCTCACTGGTTCCTCCCACCTCCTGGGTCCCCCATAACTCTCACTGGTTCCTCCCACCTCCTGGGTCCCCCATAACTCTCACTGGTTCCTCCCACCTCCTGGGTCCCCCATAACTCTCACTGGTTCCTCCCACCTCCTGGGTCCCCCATAACTCTCACTGGTTCCTCCCACCTCCTGGGTCCCCCATAACTCTCACTGGTTCCTCCCACCTCCTGGGTCCCCCATAACTCTCACTGGTTCCTCCCACCTCCTGGGTCCCCCATAACTCTCACTGGTTCCTCCCACCTCCTGGGTCCCCCATAACTCTCACTGGTTCCTCCCACCTCCTGGGTCCCCCATAACTCTCACTGGTTCCTCC
>NW_017309353.1:48464-54663 GCF_000935625.1 Nanorana parkeri
CCCCTCATAACTCACTGGTTCCCCCCCCCTCCCGGATCCCCCATAACTCTCACTGGTTCCTCCCATCTCCTGGACCCCCCATAACTCTCACTGGTTCCGCCCACCTCCTGGACCCCTCATAACTCACTGGTTCCTCCCACCTCCTGGGCCCCCCGCAGCTCTCACTGGTTCCTCCCACCTCCTGGGTCCCCCGCAGCTCTCACTGGTTCCTCCCACCTCCTGGATCCCCCATAACTCTCACTGGTTCCTCCCCCCTCCTGGATCCCCCATAACTCTCACTGGTTCCTCCCCCCTCCTGGATCCCCCATAACTCTCACTGGTTCCTCCCCCCTCCTGGATCCCCCATAACTCTCACTGGTTCCTCCCCCCTCCTGGATCCCCCATAACTCTCACTGGTTCCTCCCCCCTCCTGGATCCCCCATAACTCTCACTGGTTCCTCCCCCCTCCTGGATCCCCCATAACTCTCACTGGTTCCTCCCCCCTCCTGGATCCCCCATAACTCTCACTGGTTCCTCCCCCCTCCTGGATCCCCCATAACTCTCACTGGTTCCTCCCCCCTCCTGGATCCCCCATAACTCTCACTGGTTCCTCCCCCCTCCTGGATCCCCCATAACTCTCACTGGTTCCTCCCCCCTCCTGGATCCCCCATAACTCTCACTGGTTCCTCCCCCCTCCTGGATCCCCCATAACTCTCACTGGTTCCTCCCCCCTCCTGGATCCCCCATAACTCTCACTGGTTCCTCCCCCCTCCTGGATCCCCCATAACTCTCACTGGTTCCTCCCCCCTCCTGGATCCCCCATAACTCTCACTGGTTCCTCCCCCCTCCTGGATCCCCCATAACTCTCACTGGTTCCTCCCCCCTCCTGGATCCCCCATAACTCTCACTGGTTCCTCCCCCCTCCTGGATCCCCCATAACTCTCACTGGTTCCTCCCCCCTCCTGGATCCCCCATAACTCTCACTGGTTCCTCCCCCCTCCTGGATCCCCCATAACTCTCACTGGTTCCTCCCCCCTCCTGGATCCCCCATAACTCTCACTGGTTCCTCCCCCCTCCTGGATCCCCCATAACTCTCACTGGTTCCTCCCCCCTCCTGGATCCCCCATAACTCTCACTGGTTCCTCCCCCCTCCTGGATCCCCCATAACTCTCACTGGTTCCTCCCCCCTCCTGGATCCCCCATAACTCTCACTGGTTCCTCCCCCCTCCTGGATCCCCCATAACTCTCACTGGTTCCTCCCCCCTCCTGGATCCCCCATAACTCTCACTGGTTCCTCCCCCCTCCTGGATCCCCCATAACTCTCACTGGTTCCTCCCCCCTCCTGGATCCCCCATAACTCTCACTGGTTCCTCCCCCCTCCTGGATCCCCCATAACTCTCACTGGTTCCTCCCCCCTCCTGGATCCCCCATAACTCTCACTGGTTCCTCCCCCCTCCTGGATCCCCCATAACTCTCACTGGTTCCTCCCCCCTCCTGGATCCCCCATAACTCTCACTGGTTCCTCCCCCCTCCTGGATCCCCCATAACTCTCACTGGTTCCTCCCCCCTCCTGGATCCCCCATAACTCTCACTGGTTCCTCCCCCCTCCTGGATCCCCCATAACTCTCACTGGTTCCTCCCCCCTCCTGGATCCCCCATAACTCTCACTGGTTCCTCCCCCCTCCTGGATCCCCCATAACTCTCACTGGTTCCTCCCCCCTCCTGGATCCCCCATAACTCTCACTGGTTCCTCCCCCCTCCTGGATCCCCCATAACTCTCACTGGTTCCTCCCCCCTCCTGGATCCCCCATAACTCTCACTGGTTCCTCCCCCCTCCTGGATCCCCCATAACTCTCACTGGTTCCTCCCCCCTCCTGGATCCCCCATAACTCTCACTGGTTCCTCCCCCCTCCTGGATCCCCCATAACTCTCACTGGTTCCTCCCCCCTCCTGGATCCCCCATAACTCTCACTGGTTCCTCCCCCCTCCTGGATCCCCCATAACTCTCACTGGTTCCTCCCCCCTCCTGGATCCCCCATAACTCTCACTGGTTCCTCCCCCCTCCTGGATCCCCCATAACTCTCACTGGTTCCTCCCCCCTCCTGGATCCCCCATAACTCTCACTGGTTCCTCCCCCCTCCTGGATCCCCCATAACTCTCACTGGTTCCTCCCCCCTCCTGGATCCCCCATAACTCTCACTGGTTCCTCCCCCCTCCTGGATCCCCCATAACTCTCACTGGTTCCTCCCCCCTCCTGGATCCCCCATAACTCTCACTGGTTCCTCCCCCCTCCTGGATCCCCCATAACTCTCACTGGTTCCTCCCCCCTCCTGGATCCCCCATAACTCTCACTGGTTCCTCCCCCCTCCTGGATCCCCCATAACTCTCACTGGTTCCTCCCCCCTCCTGGATCCCCCATAACTCTCACTGGTTCCTCCCCCCTCCTGGATCCCCCATAACTCTCACTGGTTCCTCCCCCCTCCTGGATCCCCCATAACTCTCACTGGTTCCTCCCCCCTCCTGGATCCCCCATAACTCTCACTGGTTCCTCCCCCCTCCTGGATCCCCCATAACTCTCACTGGTTCCTCCCATCTCCTGGATCCCCAGCAGCTCTCACTCTTGTCTGCTGTCCCATGTCTGCACTCTGCACTCCCCTGTCTGCAGTCCCATAGCTGCACTCTTTCTGCTGCTGTCTATTCTTGTGTTTGCGCTATCATACATGTTTTTTTTTGTCTGCGCTCTCTCATCTGCTGTCCCCTGTCTGCAGTCCCATGGCTGCACTCTGCTGTCCCCTGCCTGCACTCCCCTGTCTGCACTCCCCTGTCTGCACTCCCCTGTCTGCACTCCCCTGTCTGCACTCCCCTGTCTGCTGTCCCCTGTCTGCCCTCCCCTGTCTGCTGTCCCCTGTCTGCACTCCACTGTCTGCTGTCCCCTGTCTGCACTCCCGTTTGCAGTCCCATGGCTGCACTCCTCTGTCTGCTGTCCCCTGTCTGCACTCCCCTGTCTGCAGTCCCATAGCTGCACTCTTTCTGCTGCTGTCTATTCTTGTGTTTGCGCTATCATACATGTTTTTTTTTGTCTGCGCTCTCTCATCTGCTGTCCCCTGTCTGCAGTCCCATGGCTGCACTCTGCTGTCCCCTGCCTGCACTCCCCTGTCTGCACTCCCCTGTCTGCACTCCCCTGTCTGCACTCCCCTGTCTGCACTCCCCTGTCTGCTGTCCCCTGTCTGCTGTCCCCTGTCTGCACTCCCCTGTCTGCTGTCCCCTGTCTGCAGTCCCCTGTCTGCACTCCCCTGTCTGCTGTCCCCTGTCTGCTGTCCCCTGTCTGCACTCCCCTGTCTGCTGTCCCCTGTCTGCACTCCCCTGTTTGCAGTCCCATGGCTGCACTCCTCTGTCTGCTGTCCCCTGTCTGCACTCCCCTGTTTGCAGTCCCATGGCTGCACTCCTCTGTCTGCATTCTGCTGTCTATTCTTGTGTTTGCGCTATCATACATGTTCTTTCGTGTCTGCGCTCTCTCATCTGCTGTCTCTGCTGCCCTCAGTGTTGTAGCTGTGCTCTCCTCCATGCAGAGTGTTGCTCTCCTCCATGCAGAGCGTTGCTCTCCTCCATGCAGAGCGTTGCTCTCCTCCATGCAGAGCGTTGCTCTCCTCCATGCAGAGTGTTGCTCTCCCTCCCTCCATTGCTGGGTGTTTCCGCCTCCGATGAAGAAACGAAACTCTTGATCTATATATAGAGAATGCGCATGCACAGGGCGTACACAGTGACCAGATCCGTGCAGAGTGACGAGCTGTACACAGTGACCGGAGCCGCACAGGGTGCCGAGTGACCGGAGCCGCACAGGGTGCCGAGTGACCGGAGCCGTGCAGAGTGACCGGAGCCGTGCAGAGTGACCGGAGCCGTGCAGAGTGACCGGAGCCGTGCAGAGTGACCGGAGCCGTGCAGAGTGACCGGAGCCGCACAGGGTCAGTCGTCACCATGGCTCAGTCCCTGGAGGAGATGATAGAAGAGCTGACCTGCTCCATCTGCCTGTCTCTCTTCTCTACCCCGGTCACCATACCCTGTGGCCACAACTTTTGCTCGCAGTGCCTGGAGCTCTCCTGGAAGGAGTCCTATACCTGTCCTCAGTGCAGGTTCTCCTTCTCCACCAAGCCGGAGTTGAGGAAGAACACTCTGCTAAGTAACCTGGTGAGCATGGCACAGGCTGCCCAGGGGGACGAGGTCACCGGTGACCAAGAACAACAGGAGGAGAAAAGCAATGAAGAACCCGAAGAGGAGGAGGAGGAGTTGGTCCGGGAGCAAACCGTCATGTGTGACAGCTGCAGGAAGAACCCCGCTTCCAGAACCTGCCTGACCTGTATGGCTTCCTTCTGCCAGGACCATCTTCTGCCTCATCTGGAGAATCCAACCTTCAGCGACCACCAGCTCAGCCTGCCCCTCGGTGACCTGCAGCAGAGGAAATGCATGGAGCACAACAAGCTCATGGACCACTACTGCTGGGATCACGGCAAGTGCATCTGCTGCTACTGTGCCCTGAACCACAAACCATGCCAGACCTACACCCTGGAGGAGGGCAAGAAGAAGAAGGAGGTGAGGCTATCCTTGTATGTCACATGTAGTATATAGAGGTGAGGCTATCCCTGTATGTCACATAGGCCTGCACCCTGGAGGAGGGTAGGGGTATAGAGGTGAGGCTATCCTTGTATGTCACATGTAGTATATAGAGGGGAGGCTATCCCTGTATGTCACATAGGCCTGCACCCTGGAGGAGGGTAGGGGTATAGAGGTGAGGCTATCCTTGTATGTCACATGTAGTATATAGAGGGGAGGCTATCCCTGTATGTCACATAGGCCTGCACCCTGGAGGAGGGTAGGGGTATAGAGGTGAGGCTATCCTTGTATGTCACATGTAGTATATAGAGGGGAGGCTATCCCTGTATGTCACATAGGCCTGCACCCTGGAGGAGGGTAGGGGTATAGAGGTGAGGCTATCCTTGTATGTCACATGTAGTATATAGAGGGGAGGCTATCCCTGTATGTCACATAGGCCTGCACCCTGGAGGAGGGTAGGGGTATAGAGGTGAGGCTATCCTTGTATGTCACATGTAGTATATAGAGGGGAGGCTATCCCTGTATGTCACATAGGCCTGCACCCTGGAGGAGGGTAGGGGTATAGAGGTGAGGCTATCCTTGTATGTCACATGTAGTATATAGAGGGGAGGCTATCCCTGTATGTCACATAGGCCTGCACCCTGGAGGAGGGTAGGGGTATAGAGGTGAGGCTATCCTTGTATGTCACATGTAGTATATAGAGGGGAGGCTATCCCTGTATGTCACATAGGCCTGCACCCTGGAGGAGGGTAGGGGTATAGAGGTGAGGCTATCCTTGTATGTCACATGTAGTATATAGAGGGGAGGCTATCCCTGTATGTCACATAGGCCTGCACCCTGGAGGAGGGTAGGGGTATAGAGGTGAGGCTATCCTTGTATGTCACATGTAGTATATAGAGGGGAGGCTATCCCTGTATGTCACATAGGCCTGCACCCTGGAGGAGGGTAGGGGTATAGAGGTGAGGCTATCCTTGTATGTCACATGTAGTATATAGAGGGGAGGCTATCCCTGTATGTCACATAGGCCTGCACCCTGGAGGAGGGTAGATGGAGGACAGAGGTGAGGCTATCCCTGTATGTCACATAGGCCTGCACCCTGGAGGAGGGTAGGAAGACACATGGGACCCCTGTTATAATATAAGACCCCCCAATAATTGATAGGAAGAAGTATTCTGAACCATTTCCAGGTGGGAGGACTTTAGATGGGTGTTGGGCGGTTGTACCACCTCTGCTGACGCTGAACGTTGGATGTTGTTGTTTTGCAGCTTTTGTACATAAACCTTCTGCGATCTTTGGACCAGAAGATAGAACGAGCCGGCAACACGGCAGAAGACGTCTGTTATGAGCAGCGCAAAGCAACGGTGAGTAGCCTATCGGAGGGGGTGACAGGCAATGGCGGTGATTCCGCTCCTAACCCCGCTCCTCACGTCTGTGTTCCCTCAGACACACGTCTACCCCCCAGCAAGGCCATCACTGGTCCCCCGCGCCTCGGATCACATACATGTCTCAGCCTTCCAGTCAGTGTGACAGGTTCACTTTCTGAATAGTCCCTACTACTAGTCCAGCTTGCTCTTCCGTTGTGTGGAAGCAGAGACTACGCCCCCAGTAGCCC
>NW_017309353.1:55660-55953 GCF_000935625.1 Nanorana parkeri
CTTATCTAAAAGAAGACCACCATGATGAATGAGAACATTTTCACCTGCAGGAAAGCGTCAAGAAGAAGAAGGAATTGTTGGAAGCCGAGTTTGAGGAAATCAAGTCCCTGATTGAGGAGGAGCAGAGGAACGCCCGGAGTAAGATTGAGGAGGAGGAGAAGAAACTCAGCAACAAGTTTAACTTCACCCATAACGTCCTGAGCAAGAAGAAGAATGAGTTCGAGTCCATGAGGAACAAAGTCCAATCTCTTCTACAGGAGCAAGACGACCTTCAGTTCCTAAAGGTGAGACTC
>NW_017309353.1:58257-58823 GCF_000935625.1 Nanorana parkeri
CGCTATCAATACATCTGTCCCCCCATGAATCCAGTTCTCTGTATTTTTGTGCGTGGCTCGGGAACCTGTAGTGCTCAGTGTAGTCCAATCATACTTCCTCCCGTCCATACCTTAGTACAGACAGAGGATGGGTGGAAGAGTCTGCAGGAGCCAGAGCATTGCACCCGCCATCCACTGATCACACAATGACAGAAATCAATATATGAACGTTTCTTTGTCATGTGTGTTCATGTATTATTTTTACCTTCTGCAATCCGCCCGCCATTTCTCTATGACCTTCGTGGGTGGACTGGCCCTTTAAGCAATCGGTAATCCCAAATCTGTTTTTTCAGCGAGCCACCAAATTGAAGGACGCGACTTCCAAAGATCCCTACAAGCCGAAGATTGACTTTGATGAGAAGCTGCTGAACAGTATGTACAAGAACGCGGCTTCCCTCCGAGACATGATCAAATACAAGCTCACCCATGGAGGTAAGGGCCCCCCTTATGAGTCCTGACCTTTCTATGCTTGTCCCCCCCATAAGTCTCAACTCTCTGCTTGTTACTTAGCAGAGCGTCCCCCCCAC
>NW_017309353.1:58992-65013 GCF_000935625.1 Nanorana parkeri
CATCTCTCTCTCGTTCTTCTGTTTGGCTGGGACTTGTAGTTCTGCCGTCATTGATTGTGAGTTGTATGGTCACACTATCCAAGGGCTGTCATGCTGACTGTGGTACAGACCCGCTTATAATACTTCCATCTCCAAGAACCCTGAAACCACCTGACCTCTGCCTGTCCCTTTCTTACAGAGGAGACTCCAGAAATGAAATCAAAGAGGACACCAGAGCCGGAGCAAGATAGGACACTGGCATATATCGGTATAATACGGTGGGGGGTCACGGTATACTCTATGCTTACATAGGGGGGTCCTCTTTGTAGTTTATCACTAGAAATCCTAATTAATACTAACAGGGACTTTGTCCGCATCGATGCCACTTTCTAACCGCTCATCCTCCTTTCTCTCCATACAGAATGGAAGCTTCCTTTCACTAAAAAAACCAACGAGGACGGCCATGAGAAGCCAAACAAGAAGAGTAAGTGTCACCGACTTGTCTGCCACCCTGACAACTATACTGGTGGGATGTCCCTGCCATAGTTCCCGGTTCTGTCCCCGTCCATCTAGGGGTGTCCACACTCCTCTTGGTGAGATCCCTGATTCTTCAGAGATGATGAGATCCCTCGTCCTGGAGGCTCAGCCCGGAAGTCTGATAATAAAGATCTAATCACTTCAAAGCCCATGATAGATAAAACCGGCAGGGACTGAACAAGAACAATGAGGTATTAGTGGAGGGGCTGGAGTGACCCTTTAATGAGAACGGTGCTGTTCACTTTCCATTATCTGATGGTCCTGGAGATGTCCCCAGTGTGCCCCCCACATGAGGACAGGCTGAGGCATACCATGGCAGTGGGACATATGAAAGCTGCTCCTGCTCGGTCAGGGATAGAGTTCAGACTATAGGGGTATCTCCAGCTGTAATGGTAAGTTCACCCCAATGTCTCTACCCCCAACACACCCCGGTGTCCGCCTTTTCCCAGCCCGGAGATCGCTGCCTGTCCCTCAGGAATCATAGTTTAGGGGTGTCTATGGGGGAAGGTGCGGACTGAGAATGACCCCAAACACTGGAACAACGGGTGCCAACGGTAAGATTGTTCCTCAGCACTCGTATGTATTAGCATCTAGAAGATATACGTCATCTGAATCCTGCAACACTCTTTTCCAGATAAACAAGGCGGCACCCCAGCGTCTGACCCACATCCACCTGATGGTACGTATGAGGAGCTCTGACGAAGGGATTGTGATATAGACTGATAGGCGTTCCATATCGCATACCTATCTCTATTCCTGAACATGACCATTGCTTGGCGGCCATGCAGATCCAATGGCTCCCGTGTTGTCTGACCCAGAACATAAGTGCAGATCACAAGTCGGGGCTTCATTGGCAGCGTGCTTGCTCCTGGTCAGTTGTTGCAGGAACAAGACATTTGGCCAAAGTCATTTTCGGGGTGGAACCTGTTGTAAGGTCTAGCCGGGCCAGAATGGTGAGGTCCTGGTGCTGAGGGCTGTGAGAGGATTGTCGTATATCATAAGAAGTGGATAGATAGGGGGAGCCGTCCGCACACCTTGCAACGGTCCAGGCCAATGAAGAAGACGGCGCCGTGCAAACACAAAGCCGAGAAGTAAATCGGCAGCACTCAGCGATATAATCCAATACGTCCATTCATTGGACAAAGACGTCACAATAGTCAGAGCCAACGTTTCGAGACCGCACGGGGTCCCTTCCTGAGGGCAGAAAGACGTGACCCAGACGTGAGGAAGGGCCCCCCTGTGCGGTCTCGAAACGTTGGCTCTGACTATTGTGACGTCTTTGTCCAATGAATGGACATCTTGAACTACAGACATTCCACGGTTAACGACTTACCTGCTTTGCGACCACTCGCACTTACGACGGACCGCCGAGCGACCTCCGACCTCGCGTGTCAGCGTCGGTGCGCCGTGTCGCCGGTGGAAGTGACGTCCTCCGATCTTCACTGCGGGTCCCGGAAAGTATTGTCTTTGCGCGATGTACAGTACGCTGTTCGGTACTGTACATCTGCAACGCTATAGAGTTCCTCACTTAACGACCAATTAGTTTAACGACCTGGTCGTAGGAACGGAACACGGTCGTTAAAGGAGAACTATAGGGTCAGTGTTTTCCCCCATAGTTCTCCTTAGGGTAACGGGAGGACACAAACCAGCGTCCTCCCGTCACCCTAGGCTCAGTATATAGGGAGCTGTAGCTCATTATATACTGAGACGCAGCAGCCGGAGCGGATCCCGACGTAGTTGACTGGATCCGCCCAGCTGTGTGAGTGACAGCTGGCTCTGCCTATCTAGAGGCAGAGCCAGCTGTACCCGCCCCCTCCCCCGTCCGTTCAGCCAGTCAGCGCTGGCAGATCGGAGCGGGGAGGGGGGAATCCAGCCCCTCCCCTGTCACGCCAGAGAGCCGTGACAGGATGGAGAGGTGAGCGAACGCCGGTATGTGTTCCCTCACCTCCCGATCTACTGAGCCGACCTGTGACAGTCTCATTGCTAGAACTACGAGGTGAGTGACAAGCCCCCCCCCCTCATAGTTCTCCTTTAAGTGAGGAATGCCTGTATATCGCTGTAGTGCTGCTGATTGACTTCTCTGCTTTATATCAGAAGAAGACTTCACAATCTGATTTTATGTTTCAGCCAAGCCGCGCAGAGCTCCGCGCTCCACCTCTGTCGCTCCACCGGACTCCAGGGAACAACTCCTGAAATGTGAGTTCCACGTTGGCGCCCATTGTACCGTGTGTGGTGAAGATCTCCCACCATCTGACTTCTATGGTTTTGGGTGACGCTCTCCGCTCTGTTTCCTCCGCAGATGCCGAGAGATTGGCAGCGAATTTTCATACCGCACACAAGAAGGTGTTCATAAGTGAGAGGTTCACCAAGATGGGCGTCAGCGAGACCCCTCAAAACTACCCAGACAACCCACACAGGTTTGTCAGCTGCTCTCAGGTGTTGTGCCACCAGGCCTTTCGCGGCGGCATTCACTACTGGGAGGTGGAGAAGGAGGGAGGCAACTTCAGCGGCTTTGGCGTGGCCTATCAGAGCATAGCTCGCTTCGGAACAGAGAGCCGCCTGGGCCGGAATAAAGTCTCCTGGTGCATTGAGTGGTGCAACGGCAAGCTGCAGGCCTGGCATGATGACAAGCAGACCGACCTCACCACCCCCAACGCCAGCAAATACGGGGTGCTGCTGAACTGTGACGATGGCTACGTTGCCTTCTTCTGCGTGGGGAAAAAGTGTAGCCAGATTTATAAATTTAATGCCCGCTTTACCGAACCCGTGTACCCCGCCTTCTGGATGTTCTCCAGTAAAACCGTCCTGACCCTTTGCCAGTCCTATGAGCCGTAGCCGGGGACGGGCAGAGCGGGTTTGGCTGGAGGAGGGGAGCATGCTGGTAATATTTATGGGTAATTGTAATTAGGTTGTCAGGTGTGTATATAGAGAACAACTCCAGGAATGAATCAAATGATGGTGATTTGTAGTTCCAGTGTGTGGAAAACCCAAATCTGGTCTGTAGTTTAGGATGAGGTGTCGGGGAGATTTCCTTCTACTTCCTGTAACAGAGACACGGCAGGAAGTAAGAGGAGAGGATATCCCCCCACTTAGACTGGTGTCCCCATTGGAAGGTTTCTCCTCCATTCTTGCTCTGGTGAATATTGTGTCACAGTCACCAGGACAATGGAGGGTGAATCTCCCCAGTGAGGTGAAACCCTTCCCCCCACTCCATCCAAAACGCAACAAAAACTTCTTGTCTTTACATTTAATTTAATCATTGATAAGATTTCTATAGATATTTGAAGTAGGGCTGCAACAATTAATCGATTCAATTGATCATCGATTATGAGAACGGTTGGCAACTATTCTCGTTATCGGTTAGTTGGTTGGGGGAGAGATTTTTTTTAAATTCAACCAATCGATTAGTTGAAAAAAATAATCGGGCAACTAATCAATTATGAAAATAATCGTTAGCTGGAGCTCTCATTTGTTGATTTCATTCTAAAACTGGTGTCATTCATGAAGAAGGCCCCTTGCTGTGCCTGTTGACATGTTGCGGGTTTTAGCTGGGTTTATATATAATGTGCATTTTGCTGGAAACCAAATGGAATTATTCTGACGTTCCTAAAATGTGCAGATCTGAACGGGGCCTCCCACTCCCTCTGGAAGGGGCTATGTATAGTGTATGATAGGGATTGGTGGCGGTTTGTAGTGGCATACAAGTCCCAGAATGCTTTTCTCTGGCCTGGGATCACGTGTGTGAATGATGGGGCGGTATTCTCTCCAATGGGTTCAGAAGAGAACATGGCGGCATCCAATGAAGCTGCTTGTACTAGAGATGTCTGTCCTCCGTGGCCACCTTGTGGGTCGATGGTGTGGTTGGATAATACAAGGTTTTCGGTGTCAGCTGACTCTTCATTGTTGGTGTATGGGAGCGGTAAGGGCCGCAGCTCCCTACTCCTCGCTAGATTCCAGGCGGGCCGGACTGGCAATTACTGGGAGAGCTGGTACCAGCGCCGTGTTCACTGCCGCTTGTGGGTTTTTTTCAATGCCATGCGTCTGGATCTTTTACCCAGCGACACGAATGGCAAACGCACTCCTCGATTCATCACAGCAATATGTGGAAGCCGCACTGCCTGGTCCGGGGCCCCTCTGCATAGTGCGGCCCTAACTCTAATCTATGAGAGCCGCCATCTTGGAGCACATTTATAGCAAAGATCTTTTATCTTTCAGTTTACTGCAGCAATGGCGTCATTGGAAAGGTATTGCAGCGTTGGGTCTTGTACTCACGTTCTAGCAGGGATTCCTGCTGATCCAGTCCGGCTCACTGGGGCGCCTGCAGGTTATGGGTGGAGGCTTCCGGTGAAGGCCGTTCTATAGAAGGTGTACAGGCTGCATTTCCACTACTCGTCCTGCACATTCATGAATGAACATATTACATGCAGATATTTGCGCATTTAATGCAGCCGACACTGGGAAGTATCACTCGGGGCAGCCGGCACTGGGAAGTATCACTCGGGGCAGCCGGCACTGGGAAGTATCACTCGGGGCAGCCGGCACTGGGAAGTATCACTCGGGGGCAGCCGGCACTGGGAAGTATCACTCGCGGCCCCCACATGTTGGATGGGTTGGGGTATAGTTCATCCAGGCAGAGATGACCAAAGACCAAATGGGGCCCTGGGCATTCGAGCAGCTTTGCCCCCTCCACCCCCAATCACTTCTATTGATTGAAGTCTCCCATCTGCATTATATGTACCAGCGTGGTCCTATCAGATACCAAAGTGTATAGACGGGTCCACGGCTCTGACCCATAAGTGACAGTCGGTTTATTGCAGCAGCAATAAGAGCTGTAGCTGGGCCCAGGGCTCCTGCATAGATTATGGATGATCGGGCTCTGCATGAACTGTCATTGCGATTTGGAGTGCGTCCTATGAATGGGATCTTGTGGTCCTATAGTCCCTCTAGTGCAGTCCTGGGATTTGTCCCCATGTTGGTGTACTGGGACTTTACTGACCTGTCCATCTCTGAATAGTGTCTGATGGACTGTATCTGAATAGAAGTCATCAGTGCAGACCACAGCTTATAAGACATTGTCATGTGACAGGCAGGGGGAGGGATTACCCTGTGATATCATTGTCATGTGACTGGCAGGCAGCAGATTACCCTGTGATCTCATTGTCATGTGACAGGCAGGCGGCAGAGTACCCTGTGATATCATTGTCATGTGACAGGCAGGGGGCGGATTGCCCTGTGATATCATTGTCATGTGACAGGCAGGGGGCGGATTACCCTGTGATATCATTGTCATGTGACAGGCAGGCGGCAGATTACCCTGTGATATCATTGTCATGTGACAGGCAGGGGGCGGATTGCCCTGTGATATCATTGTCATGTGACAGGCAGGGGGCGGATTACCCTGTGATATCATTGTCATGTGACAGGCAGGCGGCAGATTACCCTGTGATATCATTGTCATGTGACTGGCAGGGGGCGGATTACCCTGTGATATCATTGTCATGTGAC
>NW_017309353.1:65680-66234 GCF_000935625.1 Nanorana parkeri
GTGACAGGCGGGGGGATGACCCTGTGATATCATTGTCATGTGACAGGCAGGGGGGATTACCCTTTCTTTCGTTGTCATGTGACAGGCAGGGGGGATGACCCCAGTTGGGTGGTCTCTGGTACATGTGTCTGTATCAGCAGCTGGGAAGAGGTGATTGTTACCCTCCTGTGCGGAGACGTGATGGTGTCCCGAGGCTCCACAGACCTTTCTCTGATTATATAACGATTACCAATGAAGTAGGCGGGTCTGGTGTACGTCAGTATAAAGACAAATTGTCATAGAACTCTTCTCATGATACAAATAATATGATGTCATTCTGTACTTCCTAATAAAAATATCTTTATACTTTGTGTGGAGTAAATGTTTTGGGAGGAGACGGGGAATGGGTAAGATATCCAGTCACAGATAATGGCCCAAAAACCCTATCTATAGCTTTGTCCCCCACATCTGCCCGCCATCCTGGGAACCATCTGCCCGCCATCCCGGGAACCCATCTGCCCGCCATCCTGGGAACCATCTGCCCGCCATCCCGGGAACCCATCTGCCCGCCATCC
>NW_017309353.1:67209-67676 GCF_000935625.1 Nanorana parkeri
TCCCGGGAACCCATCTGCCCGCCGTCCCGGGAACCCATCTGCCCGCCGTCCCGGGAACCCATCTGCCCGCCGTCCCGGGAACCCATCTGCCCGCCGTCCCGGGAACCCATCTGCCCGCAATCCCGGGTGAATGAGGGAGCATGGGACTTCCTCCCAGGATGCAATGCTCTGAACGGCCAATCAGCAGCAGCGAACCCTGTCATGTGAGAGAACATCATCCACCCTGTGTAAGCTCCAACACTGACCCACATGGGAGAGCTGGGGGAGGGATAGAGAATCTGGACAGTCAAGTGACCCAAACCTTCTCATTGGCTGATTGCACACAGAGGTAGGAGGGGCTTGGTGTAACCTCCCACCACCGTTCACATCTCTGGCAGGAGTAAGGGAAATCCCGAGATAGTAAAACATCATCAGAACATGTGCTCAGAGTTCACCATCGGGGGAGGGTCACATATTGTTTCCTTCCA
>NW_017309353.1:67801-68627 GCF_000935625.1 Nanorana parkeri
TCACAACCATGGCCCCCTCCATGTGCCCCCGACCCCTCACCGCCATGGCCACCTCCATGTGCCCCACCCCTACCGGACCAGCCGGTTCTCACACATTTCATACATACCACACTGTGACATTCCCGGACACACGAGTCACTCTTCATACATCCGCTTCTCTCATATTATTCCAACATTGTATCTAAATAGTAACACAAAAGTATCCAAATCTCTCCCAATGTCGTGTCCTTGTACCGCGTGTCCCAATAGCGTGTCCATGTACCACGTATCCCAATGCCGTGTCCTTGTACCTCTTGTACCGCGTGTCCCAATGCCGTGTCCTTGTACCGCGTGTCCCAATGCCGTGTCCTTGTACCGCGTGTCCCAGTGCCGTGTCCTTGTACCGCGTGTCCCAGTGCCGTGTCCTTGTACCGCGTGTCCCTGTACTGTGCCCCTACCATGTCTGTACTATATCCTTGTACCGTGTCATGTATGATGTAGGGGTCGGCAGGAGGAAGCGCAGCATGCAGTCGGGTACACAGGAGACGGACATTCCCTGAGTTGTTGGTTTCGGCAGAGACGTCACTATTTCGGCATTGGGCAGCAGGTAAGATTGTCACTACACGTATGTCTAATATGTCATGTGTCATTGTAACAATGAAACATTTTACTTCCGATAGATCCTCTAACAGGGACACATGGTACACGGAGCTCTCTGTATGTACAGATATGTTATTCACGTGTAAGGGGACAGATCTCCTCTACTTCTGCCCTTCACCTTCCCGAGTACAAGATCCAGAACTTTATTCCAGGAAATTCCACCTTCCCTGTACCGTGTCCCTGTGCC
>NW_017309353.1:68675-74547 GCF_000935625.1 Nanorana parkeri
TTCTTGGTGTTGGGGAGCTGAACCTCATTGTTGGTGCCATTTATTATTTTGCTGTTATGCCGAGTTGATGGAGACAATGGGAGATCTCAATGTAGCTGCCGGTAGGTTATCAGCCATCCGGGGGCCTTGAAGTGGTCCTGACATGGGAGAGCTTACATATCAGTGGCTGAGTATTGGAGGATTAATAGTTCCGAGGAGAAGAACTGTGATAACGTGGGGGTGGAAGGGAAAGAACTGGAGTCCAAATTGGGCAAATGTCTTCAATATTCTTCCACCCCGCATCACTGGTCCCCCACACACATTCGCTCTCTTGATCTCAAATTGTAGAGTTTGTTTCCCCCGTCACTGGTTCACTGAAGTGAATTCAAGAAACAGACAAGTGTTCAAGCTGTGATTAGATCATTGGAGAGAAGATTATTAATACCGGAGTGTCTCCTCCTCTCCGTCATCAAAGATGAGTTCCCTCAACTTCATTATCTATTGCTGGAGCTCTACATCCCGTCTACTATGAGCCCCGCGCCTTCGCCCCATATGAGAAGGGACGGAGCTCCACTGGAAGTCATCATCTACTCTACTGAACCTAAGAGGAACATATGACCTCCAGCACCGAGAATCAGTCATAGAAATACATGTATGAGAACGATGAGTCTCTCCCATCCCCCAAATTCTGGGATCAGCTATAATGGTCTAATGAGAACTATGAGTCTCACCCATCCCCCAAATTCTGGGATCAGCTATGATGGTCTAATGAGAACGATGAGTCTCTCCCATCCCCCAAATTCTGGGATCAGCTATGATGGCCTACCATAGATTTAAGGCTGCTCATTAAGCCCACTCCTCCTAATACCATGAGTCCCAATCAATGAATGTCCAATGAGGTGACTATTAGCCCCAGAGCCAGAACCTAATGAAGAAGAAAAGAATAATGTAAGTCCCACTTTTCACTCCCCGGAGTAGGAGCGTATATGTATCCCACAGACCAAACATCCTCATCTATAAGTCACATTTTATTTACTAAGTCCTGACTTTTGAGGCCTCGATGTTATGGGGCCGGCTGCTAAACCTCCCAAGACAGAGCTCCTTTTTGGCTCAGGGGGATTAGCAGCCAACTAACAAGCGATCACCGACCTCGACGTTGCCGGATCGAATCCCGGCTTCTCCCTTTCTGAATTTTTTACTCGGAAAGAACGTTTTAACCTGCAATAGGAGATCAGACCCATCAGTCATTGAGCAGAGGCGAGTAGCTCAGTGGATAAGAGCAGTACCCAGGGCGCCAGAAGCCTCGAGTTCGATTCCCGTAGCCCCCAGGTCAAGTCTCTGAGTGCATTGTGCGGACATCACTCAGTGACAGCGCCGTGAACTCGAGCTCAGATCTCCCAGTGAAGTGGGTGGAATCCCTAGGAGATGGAAGGACCGTAGACCGGAGCTCGAATCACTGAGTGGAAGCTTGGAGGCCATGGACAACCCACCAGTCTGCTCCAGTCCCAGGCCCCCACAGGCCTGTAACATGTGTGGCATCACAATAGAGTGTGGACTACCCCCTCTTCGGTCCATAGTCTGTGACATCACTGCAACATATATAAATACAAGGGCCTGTCTTACCGGGACGGCCCATTCAAAATTTAGGGACTTAGGGTTTTTTTGGCTCACCCCAGATATATATATATCCAGGTGACCTCCCAGGTACTGCACAGTACCTGAACCCCCTGCTGGTGGGATATAGTAGTGGGTTTCAAACATTCCCCACTACCCTGTTCCACCAACAAGGGGCTCAGGTACTGCACAGCACCCAGGACTACAAGGCTTGCTCAGGGATTCGAACTCAGGTCTCCAGCAGACCAGTCACAGCTCCTACCCACTGGGCTACCAGCACTTCACACCAACCTAAGTACTCCTTGTCCTACTTCAGGACGGTACAGAGCTTAAAGAATAAAAAAAAATGGAACCAGGTGATGAAGGGCCCCTGCTGGCTGCTCAGACCACAGGCTACATACCAATCAATGACTCTACACAATGGCCAGAGTCCAAGCCATCCACCCCCTCCCCCTGTGTTATCCTGGAACACCTTCCGAAATGGCCACCAATATCTATGGGGTTTGGCGGGAGTCCTGGATGTAAAGCTCACTATGAATGGTGGGATTTGGGGGGCAGGCAGCACAGTGAGACGGAGAAGTGACGCATTGGAACTCGGAAGTTTTTGCTTTTCAGGGAATCGGATTTCAGAGAAAAGAAAATGACACAAAAACAAAATGAAAGTTCCACGTTTATTGAGTGTGATTGGCAGGAAGTGCGGACTTGTCCCTCATCGTCTCTGGACACTTCATGCCGCATATACAACGCTACTACCAGAGAGGCGTTATTCTGAATCCGCAGGACGTACCCCGAATCGCCGTCACCACCAAGTCGTCCTCGTTAGACACAAAGTGCGACATATTCCTGGAAGAAACACCAACAATGAGTTCACAATCCCTTCTATGCTGACTGACCTCCCCCCACCCCCCAACATCTGACCCCCCAGACAACCAGCGCTTACCGTATTGTGCCCCCTCCAGGTGGACGCGTAGTCGTAGTAAGTGGCGTTGCGGCACAATTCCTTGTTGGTGTCATACATGGTGATTGTATATTCAGAAATACAAAAGTGAACACACAGGTGAGAGGTGTCACATGGGACTGAACATCAATCAAACCAAAACCCTGTTTTTCTTGGTGGCTGGATGGAGTTGGGGAACGTCGGCCCCCCCATGGGGGGGTGGGGGAGGCGGGGTGTATTTCCCATACAGATCTTCAGGATGGCTACAATATTGGACTAAACATAAACTGTTACAATTCTATTTGAACGTTCATTTAACATTGCTCATCATCAGGTCTTCCGATCTCGTCATCATGGAGGCAACGAATGGCGACCAGTCACCTGAAGGATGGAAACAAACAACTCAGAATAAAGATCACAAGAAGAAGGAAGGTTCTAGATGTCAACGAACGCATTCTCTACATCCTGATCTCAAGCTGTATATACTCTATGCACAGGGAGTGAAAGGCACACAGGCAACTGCCTAAGGCCACCAGCAATAGATCGGGCCGGGCCTTAGGCAGAAGAGGCAGCCGCCTTGGGCGCTTTATCAGGAGGGGGGCAAGACAAAGGACATAACCTGCAACCTATCCTGCCGAAACAATTTACATTTCGTGTGGGGGGGGGGCTCATACTGGCCTCTGTGTTGGGTGTTAAAGGGTCTTCTCTCGGCGCAATCTGTCATCAGATTCATCCGTGTTCCTCACCTGTGATCAGATTCATCCGCGTTCCTCACCTGTGATCAGATTCATCCGCGTTCCTCACCTGTGATCAGATTCATCCGCGTTCCTCACCTGTAATCAGATTCATCCGCGTTCCTCACCTGTAATCAGCTTGGCAGCGATGATGCGGCTCCTTTATGACCTTATCTCGGTATCTCGGTCTCCCGGGACGACGAGAGGAAATATTACCACAACAACATGAAGTGGACCGAAGGTGGAGCTCGCCTCTCATTATACAAACAAGGTAAAGTCCACCTGATGGAAAGCACCAGATAAGAGCTCTCTGCCGACTCTCTGCCACTCCCGCCGCCATGGCGTCCGCCGACACCGAGGAGAAACTCGTCTGCTCCAACTGCCGGAACACCAGCCAGGATCCCGTGAAGCTGAAATGTGAACACAACTTCTGCTGGGTCTGCATCGACTGCGTGCTGGACACCCAGAAGGGCCCCGGAGTCACGAGCACCACGTGTCACGAGCACCACGCCACGCAGAGGACCGCCAGCCTCCTGAGCAGGTCCGAGTTCTCGCACGGTTCTCACGCCGAGCAGAGCGGCATCCTGTGCACTTACTGCGTCGGCACTCCGGTAGCAGCCGTGAAGTCGTGTCTGATGTGCGAAGCTTCTCTGTGCGACGTCCACCTGAAAGTCCACAGCAAGTCGCCCGAGCACATCCTCCTGGAGCCCACCGCTCACTTAGCCAACCGCAAATGCTCCGCCCACAAGAAGATCCTGGAGTATTACTGCACGGAGGACCATACCTGCATCTGCGTGTCCTGCCTGCTCTTCGGGGCCCACCAGGGCCACCACGTGGAAACGTTTGACGCCGTCTCCGGCAAGAAGAAGGAGCGGCTGAGGCATCTCCTGGAAAGCTGGACCTCAAAGAGCGAGGAGACCGAGAAAAGGGTCAAGAGCGGGCAGGAGCGCAAGAAGGAGGCTCACGGGAAAGCAGCCGAGGTGACGGACAGAGTCGCCGCCCTGTTCAGAGACATCCGCAGGCAGGTGGACACCTTAGAAAAGAGAGTCCTGGCTGAGATCTCCAGGCAGGAGGAGCAGGTCTCTCTCTCGGTCTCCAGCCTGGTCCAGCAGATGGAGGTGAAGAAGGAGGAGCTGTCCAGCAAGATCCAGCACCTGGAGGAGCTGTGCAATATGGCGGATTCCTTCATGGTCATACAAGAGGAGGAGTCGGAGAGCGACGCGTTTCGCGGCGTGGCGGAAGCAGAGAACGACAGCAGGGAGAGATATTACAAACAGATATGGAAGCGAGGCCTGGACGAGGGGCTGATCTCCGTCACCCTACACACAGGTCTGTCCAGTATAGTGACCAACGTGAGGAAAAGGATCAATCTGCAGGGGACGACAGACATATTACTGGACATGAACAGCGCCGGGAACGACGTACACATATCCGGAGACCTGAAAACAGCAACCTGGTCACACGTGGACCAGGACCGCTCCGATATGCCGGGGAGGTTCCAGTATGATCAAGTCCTGAGCACAAGAAGCTTCTCTGCTGGGCGACATTACTGGGAGGTGGAGACCAGCGATTCCGGGGTGTGGTTCCTAGGGGTGAGTTACCCTACTATTAACAGGAAGGGGCGCCAGTCATGGATCGGGGATAACGACAAGTCTTGGTGTCTGCGGAGATACGATAATGTCCAATATTCCGTCATACATGACGGCAAGTGGATCCAGTTACCCCACACGGTTTCCTGCCAGTTACTGGGGATCTACCTGGATTACGAGGCCGGGCAACTGTCCTTCTATGAGCTATGTGACCCCATCCGGCACCTCCACACCTTCTCCGCCACCTTCATCGAGCCCCTCCACGCTGCCTTCAGTGTCTACAAGTCCTGGGTACGGATCAGAAGTTAGAGACAACCCCACCCCCTTCCAGGAGACATCAACAATCAGTACTATGACATATGCTGGGATTTGTGGTTCTTCAGCAGGTAGTAGACCCCCAGAAAGAGTACAGCTGGTTCAATGCCATCCCATCATGATCCAAACTACAGGATGGTGACCAAATCACCCCCAATTATCCCCCCCCCCCATGTCCCATACATCTTCTGGGGGGGAGACATGGACTGACGTTGTCCCATACATCTTTGGGGGGGGTTATTACCAGAGACTAATGACAATACAATCAGATATAATGTCTTCACCTGTAGCCTCTCCTCCAATGACAGGAGCCGTAGCTCCGATTCCATGCAGTACCTCCTCACAGCCAGCAGAGGTCGTTGTATCACTGGATGGATGGATCAGGAAATGATTTAATGTCTGCTCTGATAATAAATGATCTCCATTCCCTGACACCGTGCGATGTATTTATGATGTGTGTGGTCAGTGTTTGTAATAGAGGGGAACTTCCTGTCAGCTTTGTACTGCGCTCTGTGCCCGGACACCTCTCATGTCAGTGGACAGGAAATACACACACAGTGACAGAGCCGCACCGCGTGTGCCGAGGTCGGGCAGATCCATGTCTGGCTCTCCTCATACTTGGTTGATGGCACAAAGAGGAACTCCAACACTTCCAGCTTGGGGACAAGGTGCAGGGGTATGGACCATGTAATGTACAACATGTG
>NW_017309354.1:0-696 GCF_000935625.1 Nanorana parkeri
CAGTTGCGATCCACACCCCTCCATCTACAACAGGCGTGACAGTATCTGGCAGTATGCTTACCACCCAGTCAGGGCTGTAGCACTCGCCTCAGGTGCAGCTTAGAGGGGGGCGCAGCCAGGGCCAGCCTGGCTGCGCTCCCTCACTCCTGTTGCCATAGCGAGCACAGGGCGGCATGACAACAGGGGCGTCAGGTGGCCAACACAGGCAGGGAGAAGAGGGGCAGCACATGCTCAAGCTTCTCCTCAGTTCCCCGCTGCTCTCCCCCGCCTGTATGGGCAGAGGCAGCGGAGATCCAAAGAGAAATGGAGGGAGAAATGGGTGGCGGAGGAAGGAGAGGTCATTCAGAATGACCTAGTGGTGAGGAGAGAGAGAGCCAATCAGCCCGGATCTGACAGCCCGCGGCCCTTTCTCTCCTCACTGTTCGCCCATCCTGAAGTAACAGCGCTCCCTCCTCTGCACCAACCGACCCCCCACCCCCCCCCCCCCCCCCCCCCCCCGCTGGATCGGTATATATCTGTGAGCAGAGCAAACATTGGAATGATCAGCTGATCACTCCAGTGTTTGTAAATAACTGGGGACACAAAAAGAAAACAAATAATGATTTTTTTAAAAACCCGCACACATACTCATGCACACATAGTACTAGACATGTGCAAAGACTAAGGGGTCTATTCACGAAGCTGCCGAAGGATCTG
>NW_017309354.1:1777-14392 GCF_000935625.1 Nanorana parkeri
GCAACGGCTGAAGCAGTCCTCCACTCCTTACAACAGGGCAAATGGCCTGTCGAGGACTTCGTTGCGGAATTTTGGAAATGGGGGTCCGACACCAATTGGAACGATTCGGCCCTGCGTCATCAGTTCCTTTTGGGATTGTCAGAAACATTAAAAGACGAACTGGCTCGTGTGGAGGTTCCTGAGACTCTGGAAGAACTTATCCAAGCCTCCATTAAACTGGACAGACGTTTTCGGGAAAGACGCATGGAGAGATCTGGGAACAACCGTTCGGCATGGGGTAATCCACGCATGCCGTTTGTACCCGCTTATTCCAGGGTGGAGAGGCTGACTGAGCCCTCACCATCAGAAGGAGAACCGATGCAACTAGGGCTGGTGCGAGCCCCCCTGTCTTCTGAGGACAGACAACGCCGACGCCGCAATAACCTGTGCCTATATTGCTGGGAGCCTGGCCATTTCTTACGTGATTGCCCAGTCCGCCCAAGTAAGTCTTTCTCTTCCATCAGTACTCCTGGATGTGGCATTAGAAATAGACTGTCTCACATCACTCTTCCACTCTCCTTACAGCTGGCGGGAGGAAACGTCCAGGTGACGGCCATTATTGACTCGGGTGCATGCAGCTGCTTCATGGACTACTCTTTCGCCCTTCAGCATCAAATTCCTCTACGGGCCAAGTCACAGCTTCTTGTTATCCAGCTGGCGGATGGGTCGCATCCAAACTCAGGTCCAATTACCCAGGAGACCCTTCCCTTGCTTACCTCGACCTCTTTAGGTCACCAGGAGTATCTTAGTCTGGACGTGATTTCTTCACCTCTGTTTCCAGTAATTATGGGTGTCCCGTGTCTACAGGCACATAACCCAGGCATTGACTGGGTCTCAGGAACAGTTACTTTTTCTTCCCACTACTGTGGTTTACATTGTATTTCCAAGAGAGCCCTCGAGGGAGTACAATCAGATGTCTCTATTTCTTCTGTGGTTCCGCCAGCGTATCATGATTTCCTCGATGTCTTCGATAAAAGACAAGCGGATGTCCTTCCCCCTCATCGACCCTATGACTGTCCAATCGAATTGTTGCCAGGAGCCGCAATTCCGTTTGGCTGGGTGTACCCCCTGTCTGAAACTGAACTACAAACCCTGCGGGAGTATATTGAAGAGAACTTACGTAAGGGGTTTATCCGGCCTTCCACTTCTCTGGCCGGGGCTGAAATATTTTTTGTTGAAAAAAAAGATCACACGCTTAGACCGTGTATTGATTATCGTGCCCTCAACAAAATTACCATTAAGAACAGGTATCCTTTACCACTTGTTCCTGAGCTTTTTCAGCGCTTCCGATCTGCTACGATATTTTCCAAGTTGGACTTGCGTGGAGCCTACAACCTGGTGAGAATCCGTGAGGGGGATGAGTGGAAGACGGCGTTCCGTTCCCGTTTTGGGCACTTTGAGTACTCGGTAATGCCCTTCGGGCTATGTAACGCCCCGGCAACGTTCCAACATCTGGTCAATGACGTGTTCCGGGATTTTTTGGATCTGTTTATGATCGTGTATCTGGACGATATCCTGATCTTCTCCTCGTCTCTGGAATCCCATCGGGAGCATGTGCGGCTAGTCCTTGGTCGATTGCGGGAACACAGGCTGTATGTTAAGGCGGAGAAGTGTGACTTTGAAAGGGACACCATTCACTTTCTGGGGCTCATTATTTCTACTTCCGGAATTTCTATGGACCCACAGAAGGTCTCGGCCATTTTGGATTGGCCTGCCCCCACTAATCGTAAAGGGGTGCAGAGGTTTGTGGGATTTGCAAACTTTTATCGCAAATTTATTCGGAACTTCTCTGCCATCATCCAGCCGATTACGTTACTCACCAAACAGGGTGTCCAGTTCCGGTGGTCTACGGCTGCTCAATGTTCTTTTGCCAAACTCAAAGGGCTTTTTACCTCTGCTCCTGTCTTACGCCATCCAGACCCGGAGCTGCCATACGTCCTTGAGGTCGATGCCTCTGAAACCGCTGTTGGGGCTATTCTGTCCCAGCGTCTGGGGGATAAGGCTCTTCTTCATCCGGTGGCGTTTTTCTCCAGGAAACTCTGCCCGGCGGAAAGGAACTATGATGTCGGGGACCGGGAGCTTCTTGCCATCAAATTGGCATTGGATGAATGGCGCTATTTGCTAGAGGGCGCTGCCCATCCAGTTCTTATATTTACGGATCATAAGAACCTTGAATACTT
The DNA here is from genome assembly GCF_000935625.1 of Nanorana parkeri. Lineage (NCBI taxonomy): Eukaryota > Metazoa > Chordata > Amphibia > Anura > Dicroglossidae > Nanorana > Nanorana parkeri. The sequence continues at coordinate 3,997 of NW_017309354.1, forward strand.
GCGAACAGCCAAGCGGTTGAGGCCTCGACAAGCGCGATGGGCGCTCTTCTTTTCCCGGTTTTCATTGCATATTACCTATCGCCCCGGCTCCAAGAATGTGAAACCGGATGCCTTGTCCCGCATGTTTCCTGAGCCGGAGATGGCTGAAGCTCCTGATACCATCTTGCCTGCGCACAGTTTTTTGCTGATGGAGGCCGATCTGCTCTCTCTACTGCGACAAGCTTCCTCACGGGACGTCTTGCCGCCAGGTGTGGATCTTCTACAAAAGGAGGGTCTATTCTTTTATGAACGGAGAATTTTTGTACCTCCGGATCTGAGAGTACGAATATTACAGTTGTGTCACAATCATCCATTGGCGGGCCATTTCGGGGTTCTCAAGACCATTGAGTTGTTACGAAGATCTTTCTGGTGGCCAAGTCTACGTTCTGATTGTCGCAAGTTTGTTCATTCCTGTGGAGTTTGCATCCGGCATAAAACAGACAGGGTCAAGTCCTGGGGATTGCTGAGGCCACTTCCCATTCCGTCTCGTCCTTGGGATATGATCTATAGGGACTTCATCGTGGAACTTCCTCCCTCTGATGGTTTTTCTGCCATTTTTGTGATCGTGGACCGTTTGACCAAGATGGCCCACTTTGTGCCGATGGTGGGCACCCCTTCGGCAGCGGAATCGGCTAGAGTGTTCCTCCGGGAGATTGTTCGCCTTCATGGTGTTCCAAGCTGTATCGTTTCCGACAGAGGAGTCCAGTTTACTTCCCGTTTCTGGAGAGGGCTCAGTGCAGCACTGGGCATTGCCAATCATTTTTCTTCGGCTTATCATCCTCAGACGAATGGCCAGACAGAGCGCACAAATCAGACCTTGGAGCAATACTTACGCTGCTTTTCTTCCTTTTCGCAAGACGATTGGGTGTCCCTCCTGCCTGTCCCTCCTGCCTTTTGCTGAGTTTGCTTATAACAACTCTGTGCATTCTGCCACTGGCCAATCACCCTTCTTTGCCAACGTGGGATTCCATTCACCCTTTCCTCCCTTGAAAGGCTTGGCCTCTCCAGTTCCGGCGGTACATGAAAGGGTGCGGTTTCTCCGGTCCAATATCAAGATCCTGCAGGATTCTATTGCCATAGCGCAGCGCTCCAACAAGCGCTACTTTGATAAGAAGAGGAGTGGGGATTTGGATCTGCAGCCAGGAGACAAGGTCTGGTTGTCCACGCTGAATCTGAAAATGGCTTGCCCCTCTAAAAAGCTTGCCCCGAGGTTTGTGGGACCATTTCCTGTCAAGCGGAGGATCAATCCTGTGGCCTATGAACTTACCTTACCAGCTTCCTACCGGATCCACCCCGTGTTTCACGTTTCCCTGCTCAAACCGGCCGTGGTGGACCCTTTTCCCAATCGGGATCCTGGGCCCCCGGCCCCTACCATCATTGATGGTGGTGAGGAATACGAGGTTGAGTCCCTCCTTGATTGTCGAAGGAGGGGGGGGCGTTTGCAATTCCTTGTCAAATGGAAAGGCTATGGGCCGGAAGAGAACTCCTGGGAGCCGGAGTCGAATTTGCATACCCCGCGGCTCATCCGGAAGTTTTTTCTAGAGCATCCTGAGACCCTTGCCCGGTTGGGCATCCGGAGGCTGCCCGTTAGGGGGGGCACTGTAAGATCATGCCTAACAGCAGAGTTACGACTGCGCATGCGCATAGGCCTGTTCACCACATTTGCGGGAAGCAGCGGTTACTGCGCATGCGCAAGCGGCAGCTACTGCGCATGTGCAAACGGTAGCTACTGCGCATGCGCAAACAGCACATGGCGCACAGGAAGAGACTTGCTCTGTCTGGGAATGATCCTATTTAAGCTGGCCCAACTCCCAGGATCTTTGCTGAGTGGTCTTTCAGCTTGAGTGTATGTTCCTGTATCTTGCCTGTTGCCATATCATCATCGACCGGATTCCTTGACCTTGCCTGATTGCCGCCTGCCTCCGACTTCTGCTTGTCCCTGGATTCTCCTTTGCCTGCTCCTTTCGTACCTTGCCGCCCGATTGTTGCTGACACTGGCTTGCCTGACTCCGCTCTGCTCCAGCCGCATCAGCACCTGCTTCCTGCCTCACCGAAGACGGGCCTCAAGGACCTGCCCAGGCCCAGTGTCCTGCATCGTCCGGCACCGGTGCTGCCCGTTGTTTCCCCACTTCCTGTCTCCACATTCAGGGGTGTGGAACTCGTGCTGCAAAAGGAGGCCTCCTCACAACTCGGCTCGGCTATTCACTTCAGGCTTGTACGGCTGATTTCAGCCGTGCATCGGCTTGTTTCAGCTGGCTTCGGTCGGCCGAACATGCTCTGCATGTTTGGCCGACCCGAAGTGCAGAAGGAGTTCAACTCAGCCGATCCAACATCCAACCTCATAGGGGCCGAACAGCAGTGAGTGAATAGCCGAGCTGCATTCAGCTCGGCGGCAGTGACAGCTGCAGAAGTGCAGAAGAAGTTCTGGATCGGCTGAGCCGAAGCTCCGGCAGGCTACTCACTGCTGTTCGGCCTATCTCATAGCGGCATTCGGCTCAGCTATTCTGCTCGGTACCTCTGTGGTTCCGAGCAGAATAGAAAAACAGTTAAAGTAGAAAAAAAATAGAAAAAAACTATTGAAATGATGGCAGATAGCAAGGAAGCAATAGCTTATTTGCTATCTGCAAGTTTTTTTTAGTATTCTGAAAGCTGCTGCCGTCAGAAAAAAATAGCTAGCTTCCTATTGGCTATTTCAATTTGCAATATCCAATAGCAAGCTGGCTATTGCACCCACCCTCTGCTGCTGTCAATCACTAGAAGGGGACCTGATGGAGAACTTCAGGTCCCCTCTGCTAATTGACAGCAGCAGTGGGCTGGTGCAATAGCTAGTGGCCGGCCGTTCGGCCAGCTTCGGCTTTCACTTTGGCTCAGTCGAGCCAAGGCACATGCCTTCGGCTCAACTGAGCCGCTCGGCCAACTTTGGGAGCTGTACGGGCTTTAGTGAATAGCCCGTACAGCAGCACTTAGGTTCTACTGAACCGAAGGGGTCCTGGGGCCGAAGTTAGCTGAAGCTATGGCTAGATACTTTGGCAGCTTTGTTAATAGACCCCTAAGAGTATCTTCCTATGTATTTACCATTACTCCAGCTGCCCTCATTATTCCAAAATATCTCATAGTTCTTGGTACTGACACAAGATAGTTTTCGAATTTACATTTTGTTCCTGAATTCATTGTCGATCAAACAATGAAAAAAAGAAGATTGAGTGCAAAAGAATGGCAATAAAAACAAGTGACATTATATCACTATAATGATAAACTGACTATGAATGACAGACCTGTACAAACAGTTTAGGAATTCCGTTGCCACTGGTTTATGACATGTCAGTGAGAATACTCTGCACCTGTCTAAATTCTGACAAGGTTCCTTCCCAGCTGCCAGAATGAGCTGTTACACAGGTACAGAAGTTTGTTATAACGTGTCATAGGTTATGATGTCAATTTCATTTCAGAATGCCAGATGAATCATCCTCATCCAATGCAAGTATGAAAATGTGTTATGCTTATTTTATTAATTATATGGACATGCTTATTTGAATAAATATGTACAATTCTAAATTCTTTATAGATTTACTTAAGCTTAACAGTCATACCTTTCAATGAACAGTTTAAGCTGCCCTGGGCTGAATGTCACTTTTAGATTGATAGGTACATTTATGGATACATAACTAGAGCAACAGTGGTTCCAGAAATTGGACACATTGTCAATGAGTGAGAAAGCCACTTATAATCACAATACCTTATCATGAAGGTTAGGATTACACAGTCATTAACATTATAAACCTTTAAAAAAGAACTCAAGATAGCCATTGCTCACTACTAGCTGTGATGATTCATCTAACTTATTTAGTCAGTTTTCTATAACCGCACAAAGTCACAAGGTTATTGCCAGCTGATTATCTGGGAAAGCAGAAGAACTTAGGTATGATCAATATAGGGGTATGTAATGTGACATTTAAATGGTATTGAAGCTGCTGAAGTGCTGCTGATGTCATATTAGAAGAGGCACCTCCAAGAAAACGAGTGGGGGTGTGTATAGTGCCCCAGGATTTGGGGCTCCCAAAGTTCACAAATTATCTAAAGTGTGCTTTATTTGCAGTGCACCTTTTTTTTTTTTTAACCAATTTTCCTGTGTATGTTAAGACAACTATATGTAAACAGGCAAGGAGGTCTCAACTGTGTCTCCTACCAAAGTCCCTAACCCTACTGGATGTCATTAGTATTGTCCAAATATATATACTGCTAAGAGTTTAAAAATGAAATACCACTCATGGATATACTAATTCGAGAGAAATGTGTGGGAATGGTCCACTGTTTGGCAAGTATAAATAGAAACAAAATGTTCAGACCTCCAGTACGAGTGGTACTCAAACCCACAAAAGTCTCGCCACACATATTTGAAAAATTGTCACAATTTTATTGTACTTCCTTCCTAAAAACATTTAAAAATATTCCCAGCATTCCTGTGGAGTCACTATGCACCATCCAATAATTACCAATATTTCCAGGATTCTAGATATCTTGGTGCTGTGAATCTCAAGGAATATAATTTGTTTGCAAACAGGGAGAGACTTGAAGTGCTATTGAAAAAGGTAAAACAACTGATGTGTATGCCAATTTGGATTGTAGAGCATATTGTAGGACTTGCATATAGTACATATAGGATATCTAGTATCCCGGAAATATTAGTAATTATTGGATGGTATATAGTGGCTCCACAGGCATGCTGGGGATATTTTCATTTGTTTTTAGGAAGGGGGGTTTATGTCATGTTTGTCATATTTTGGTTTAATTATGAAATGCAATAAAATTGTGGCAATTTTTCCTATATGTGTGGTGAGACTTTTGTGGGTTTGAGTACCACTGGTACTGGAGATCTGAAAAGTGTGTGGGTTTTTTTACACGTTAAGACAACCTGTGCAATCCAAGGATGATTTGTGATATCACACTTGAAAGGACTATCTGTCTAAGTTCTAAGCTTCCACTTTAATGGGCTGATGAAAGGGACTCACAAATCTCTATAGATGAGTAAATAGGCAACCAGTTCCTTTTTAATATCAGCTCCTAAATGGTGGATTGCACAATCCAGTAGTAGGTCTAAATGAAATACAATGAGCAGGCTATTTTTGGCAGTAGGTTACAGTGACATACTATATTTAATAGCCCATTTAGTGACAAAGGGGCGAAGACTTATAAAATGGCACTGTCTTTCATTTGTCATATCTCCAACCTGTCACTCATTCAGTTGTACAGACCTATATAAAAATGCACAGTTTAACTTCTGAAAGTGTTACACTACACTAAACATTATCCCTCATTATTATTGCATTCCTTATTTTGAAATGCCAGTCTGAAAAAAAAAGTAGCGGCGAGTAAAAGATAGTCGGGGCTTTAGGTAATAATTTTTTGCTTATTCCTTCTTCATGGCCTGTGTAACCGGGGGCTCGGCAGGGATGTGTCCTTTGCCTAACTATGGATAACTGGGGGTATTGGAGGGATATATCCTTTGCCTAACTTTGTGTAACCAGGAACATGCCTGGGGAATATTCTACTTTCCCATCTGAGAAAGTTGGGGGTATGCATTTGAGCTTAGATCAGTGGGGTATTTAAATACAGCCTTAGTGGTATGAAAATTATTTGGTCACCCCTATAACATTTTCTGATCTTAGGTGGTCTATATGCTCTTTTCACATATGTTAAAAAAAGACACAAATCCATTGGTTTTAACCAAAAGAGAGAGAGAAACAAACAAAGAAAAGATGACTAAATGGAAAAACTCCATAACAGAACCCTATACCATGGGTGGGCAAACTCTGGCCCTCCAGCTGCTGTGAAAATACAACTCCCATGATGCATCTGTCGCTGTGAGTCATGCCTGTAGCTGTGAGAATCTTGCAATGCCTCATGTGATTTGTAGTTCCACAACAGCTGGAGGGCCAGAGTTTGCCCACCCCTGACCTATACCCACAGTTGATCCAGAGGAAGGCAAAAGAAACCTTAAAGCATGGTCTAATTTGCTCCAACAGGGATAAAAATAATTCCTCCTCAAGTACTGTCCTTATAGTAAATACAGCCAATAGACAGCTTATGCCCTGATACTTTGGGCAGTTTCATGTTTTTTTTTCTCCTTTACAACACTGTGCTAGTGTGATTTTTAATTCACAGTATGAAAATAAGGACAAAATAATGGTGTCATCGAATGGCATAAACAAATTCTTGTTTCACTGAGACATTTTGCTAATTAAAAGCTTGTGTTTAGCAATGCTTTTATGTTGTTGTTATTGCTGTTGCATTGATTATTCTGAAACAGATGCATACTGCAAACAAAGCAAAAGAATAACTTATTCCCGTATCCCAGGCCAAGATTAATAGTGCCTGCAAAATGTTATTCATTGAACGCCTGCGTGGACTAAAAATAACCTGCTATTATAGTCTGTCCATAATTTAAAGCGGTGTGCAAGACTATTATCAGAACTTGCAGAGCGGACAGGGAGTACAGAAGCCACACCTGTGGAGAACAGAACAGCATGGGGCCTAACTATGGATCAGGCAGCACTTCAAATGGCCTTCCCCGCTGTTCGGCTAAACCAGGAAGAATCTCTGTTCTGTAATAGATTAATGTGACGATACACAGCACTGCTGCTCTAGTAATGACTTAGCATGAGGCAGTTATGAAAATGTGGTTAATGGCCTTTCCATGGAAAAGGCCAGCGGTGTACTTGAGCCAGTGACAAAAAAACAAAAACAGCATTGCCTCAAATTTAACACTTTCTGAGAAAATCAAAGTTTTCTAATGATTGTAGGGTATAGTGAACGTTCAATCGCAGACTGACTACTGACATAGGACAAACTGATTACTATTTTACAATATGTCCATTGTTTTGGGTTTTTTAACCCTTTCGTAACCAGAGGTCAATGATACCTATTTGCCGCGGTCAGTTTTTGCAGCATCAGTATGTGATATAACAACAACAGAACAATATTGTTTTGCATAACTAATATTTTTTTTATATGATAAACAGAGTCAATAAAAAAAAGATGTTGAGCTGTTTAATAGATGGCACTGCAAGTGAACAATACAACTAAGCCTTGGACGCGTTAGAGAGGTGGACCAAGGGTGGGACTAAGCCAAGCTGTGCAAGTCTAAATAAAGGAGTTTTTCAATATGACAAGCGGTGTGCGGCTGCATTCCATTTACTGTGGAGCTGTGTACATTAGAGCATGGGCCAGCTCAGCCAGCGGACACCCATTTTTCGTTCCTGCTGTGTAGTCATGAAGTAGCAGTGTTGCAACATGTTGAATCTGTGAGTGTTCATCTGTAGGCTAAAGGCTTCTATTTTTGTCAATGGAGCCTCCAGCCTGCATGTGATCACTATGTCAGTGCTGACATAGCGATCACATGATCAGAAACCACTTTTGGTGCTTCCCAATCATTGGTGGGGACCACGACTGTCACTGACTGCTGGGATTGAGTAATCCATGGTAATAGTTGGCTGCTGGCACTCATATGAGAGAACATTTAATAAAGTAGTACTAAAGGCTAGGAGTTTTTTCTTACCTTATTGCATTCTTTGTATTAAGGTAAAAAATGCCCAGTACCTTTTTGTGTACCCCTCTCCTACCTGTGAGTGTGTGTGGTCCATCAAGCTATACTCCGTTCCCCAAACATACTGGTTGTGGGGGAGGGTACTGAGGGCAAAGGAGCCATGGGCTCCTTCTGCTGCCAGACAATCTATTGGGAAGAGAAGATGGGCATGGCCTGATGCACGCTGTGTGTGTGTCTATGGCTGCACACAGCTACTTGCAGGCATGGGCAGGAACGCACAGGTGCCTCCTTGACAGCTGGCTAGCTGATGTAGGCACCCGCACATGGGCGGGAGGGGGAGCGATTCGGGGACCAGATTGAGAACAAGGAATTGCAAAACTTTAAACAACAATGGAGGATTCACGCAAGTGTCGGCCTCCCATTCATCAAAAAAAAAACAAAAAACCTGAAGGTTTAATATCACTTTAATGCATCGCCATTTTTCTTTAAATGCTAGTGGTGTAAATGCAAGTACCTAACTCGGTATCTGCCACTTGTAATCTTTGTAAAGCAGAGTTTAGACTCAGAATGGGACTACAGACAGCACAATATACAGTATAACAAATACATACATTAATAAATAATACATAACACACAAATAAATACACTAAAACCAAAATTGGAATTAAATTGGCCACGGCCTTTATTTTTTATATAACAAACTTAACCATATAATACACCATAACTGGAAAACTGAACCATAAAATGGCTCAGTCACCACGACTCAAGCCAACGCTTGACTTAAATAAAACTTCCATCTACCATGTGACAGACACACCATTACAACCAAAAAAAACTACATACTCAGGGCTCCCAGCCTGAAAAAAGTAATTTCAGGGAGGTGCCCTCTGTAATACCCCCCCCCCACACCCCCATCCGGTGGAGAACACAACCCTGAAATGATGGCAGATAGCAAAAGAAGGTCAGATGTCAGATGTCAATCAGCAGAGGAGGACCTGATGGAGAAATTCAGGTCCACCTCTGCTGATTGACAGCAGCAGTAGGCGGGTGCAATGGCTAGTCTGCTATTGGCTATTGCAAATTGAAATAGCCAATAGAAGCCTAGCTATTAATTCCCATGCGGTTGTTTTTGGGGGGTTTCTCTGACTGATGGCAGCCGGCGGTAGAAGGGAAATTACATGAATCAAGGCAAAGAAATGTTATAGTAAAAGGGGTGTCAAGTAACTTCTAACCACCATTATTAGGACAGTTTTTTTGTTTTTTTTTACTTGTCAAACAGCTATAACAAAACACTATGTGAATGGTGTGCTTTTGCCCCCAAAGCCAAAGTGTGCATACTTGCACATTAGGGCACACTTACCTTACAAGCTTGCCTTTCCCCACAACTGTCAGATCGATCTTCAGTCCTCCGCTACCACCATCGACACTCACGGGTTCCCAGGTGTCATTTTCAGCCATTGGGTGGCCACTGATGATGTAACTCTTGCATATGCGCACGAGAGTTACATCATCCCTGGCATCAGTCCCATTCATGGCATCTTAGAGACAAAGTGAATGAGCTGAGAGTAGACACTGCATGGTACATGCACCGTAATATCCATATTCCTATTAATATTAATATTACATTAGTATGTTAAAGCTTACATGAGATTTTAGTGATAGGGGTTAAACTTATTTCTAGTATATTACGCTCTCAGTTGATGGGCAACATCCTTTTACAGCATGTTATTGCAAAATAAATTAATTCAGAATGTAGAAAACTTAACAGGATAAAGACTACAAAACTGTAATTTCAGAAAATATCATAAAAAGTGTAATACCACAGCAGACGAACAACTACGGGTACAAGTACAAGGCAGCAATACGGAATAAGGCTATGCTCGATTTCTGTGTGTGGTGGAAAAATTCAATTATTGGTCACAGTTTAAGATATCTATTAGGTAATCTTAGTGGTCATGACGACTGACAAATTGAAAAGTATGTCACAGATTGGTTATTTCTGGAGGGGACCAAGCCATCAAAAAACAATTTCCAGCAGTCAGTAGGTTAAAATACCATTTAATACACCAAAGACTTCAGCTATACATCTTTAAAACCTCCTGGAGGTGATCTCATTTTACTATCAGTAATGATTATTCACGAATCAATAGTAAGAGCCTTATTGCTATGAAAGCAAAAATGTTAAGGGAATCTTCACACCAAAAGGAGAAGAGAAATACAAAATGAAACAAACAAAGCAGCTCTCGAGCGTCCTTAACATTTAAGATATATCACAACGCAGTTAAAAGCAATGAACTGCATGTACATGTACCCTCACATTCCTAGCAACTCAGCTTTTATAAATGGATCTGTTTAGCATCTGTATTTCAGTAAGAAAAGCCCTAAGGAGACAATTGTAAGGCTGGCCTGCATCTGAGTGCTATAATGTCAGACACAGAGAACATAGCACAGCATGGTGTCTAGGGACATGGAGAGGCAATCCAGAGGCTGTCCTACTTTCTTGCTTGAAATAGGTCAAAAGACCTCATATAATCAAAGGCTGCTATTGCATTCTAATTAATAAAATGCATCTCACACTATTGCTGATGTAAGAAAAAAAATATATATATATATCTTGTAGGAAAGTCACTGGTCTTTAAACAGTAATGGCAATAAATGCAGCTTTATTGCATCCAACGAAAAAGTAACACAAATAAAAAGGCCTACTCCACCTTAGGAGGCTAACTAAACAGTAGTGTCCCTCACTACGTCCTACTGGAGCGGCTATTCCAGCTTCCAGTATAAATGGACAAAAACCACAGTCCAATACAAACA
>NW_017309354.1:14445-34104 GCF_000935625.1 Nanorana parkeri
GGGTGCCCAGGACCGGACCCCACTGGGCCCCCCCACAGCCTCAGGCCCCGGTGCGCCGGCACCGCCCGCACCGGCGGTAGTTCCACCACTGGCTAAGCTGGCCATACACCTTACAATTATCTGCAGATTTTCTGTGGTCCGATGGAAAAGGTGCAACAGATTACTCCATCTACACTTAACTGTGTGGATGGAGTAATCTCCACCTGGGCCAATCTGTTGCACTTTTTCCATCTGACCACAGAAAATCTGCAGATATTTGTAAGGTGTATGGGCACCTTTAGGGGTGGAACAACTACAGTCAACACATTATACTATTTAGAAGATATGTTGACCCAGATCTGCAAAAAGAAGTTATGTAGACAAACTGGTTGAACAGGAGTTATTTTTCCTAGTGTGATCATGCTGTTAAAATCACCCATGATTACACATGATTAATTGGCAGTAATGCAGTTGCATGCAGTTGCATGTAGTAACTACTAATCACACAAATTTGGAGCATGGTGCTGCTATTAGTGATTAATTGCAAGTAGATGTTGCACTACATTGTTAACTGTGTGTAGTATTTACTATTGATTAATCACACATGTGCACCCAGAATAAAGGTGCCCATACACTGCACAATTCTTGTACGAGAATCGCGTGAAATCCCGCGATCGTACGAGAATCGTGCAGTGTGAATGAAGATGTGCGACCGTTTCTACTGTACGGTCGCACGTCTTTTGTCTAAGGAACATGTTAGAAAACCAACCGAAAATCTTACAATTTTCAGCTGGTTTGAATGATGCTCGGGAGACAAATGCCGAACGGGCCGGTGTGCGCACGCGCACACTGCCCGTTCAGCATTGCGGTCATCGGAAGCCCGCCCCTCAGGGGGGCAGGCTTGCGATGATCGCAAGTACGATCTGCCTGTCCAAGATAGGCAGATCGTATGTTTTTAAAATTACTTTACAACCCTCGCAAGACTAAGGTCTTACAATGGTTGTAAAGTGTATGGCCACCTTAATACTGAACCATTTCTTAGGACATTAGCCAGGTGGCACCATGCAAGAAGGCAAGCTTATATGTTCATCAACAGTGATTGGCTTTCTTATGTTAGCCATGTAAAGTTGTACTAATGTGTTAAATACCAAAAATAACTTATTTTTAACCAATTAAAAATGAGTATGTATGAAAGAATAATTTTCTAGATAATCACAAACCAAGTATGATGTTAATCTGTTTCTAATATAAGGGGAAAAATAAGAAAATTGCATAATTCATATTTTGGCAAGTCATGCTTTTCTAAGAATAAGCTTCTTTTATATTTAATTGAGTTAAAGAGAAAAACATGGAACAAAATCTCAGCATGCATACAGGCATGTTTTTCAGAGTCAAATATGAAGCTAGATAACAGGTGTGTATTGCAAAAGATCTGTTTTGAATTACATCTCTAGCATAGCAGAGATAGACAGTGAGGTTTATTCAGTAAGTGCAGCGTGTAGAGTCCAGCATACTTCCTTCCTGTACAAGTATTAATTGCCAGGCTTGTAAAGTCTAAGTTTCAGGAGGTTGGCTAGTTGCCTTTTTCTTGTTTTTCTAAGCAAGTAGGGCATGTTAAGAAACCATCTTATGGTAACTTTTGCTGAGAAGGATATGACTATTGTTGATTAAACCAACTATTCACATGCTTTTAAAAATCCCGTTTTATAACTATAGAAAGGCCTGGAGCAAAAGACAACAAAAAATAGGCGTAAGGACTACATGACAGGGTAGACAGGGATTCAGGAAGGAAAGGGTTAAGCGTGTTTAGGGATGTGTGGGTGGTGGTCACTTCCCGGGATTGGCCACTGGGGATTAGCCAGGAGGAGTCTGTTAGGGTGGTCCGAGGGGGCGGAGTGGGGTCCAGGCAGTCCAGGGGAGCACACGGCGTGTTCAGTTCCCTCCCTCCCTCCCTTGTCTGGTTTTTTCTTTGGAGGTACCTTTGAGTTGGTTGTGGGCGAGGTCTGTCTAGGTGGGTATGTATCTGTGTCATGCATCCTGTCGCACGCGTCGTCGGTACGCTGTCCGGGGAGCTGGCAGGTCCCGCAGAGAGAGGTCAAAGAGTGAGGTGAAGAGGTATCTGCGGTTAGGTACTATGTAGTCCCTGAGCCGGTGAGCTGCGGCTAGAGGGCCAGTTGTTTCACCTTCACAGACCTCAGCCCTAGTAATAGTAAAAGGTTCGGTTAACTGTTATAAGTTAATAATTTATAGTATATTTTATTATAATAAAGTTTTATGTCTTGCCATGTCAAGAATTTTAGGATGTTTAAGACAAAAGTGAGCTCCAGCCACTCACATTCTCACAGTCCTCTGTTGTAAGAGGTCCCACTATACTCACAACCACTCATTGCAACCACCCAAGCTTGCAGCCGCCCTCACTCTGCCGAATTTACATTCACCTCAATTAATTTCTGATTCTCAGCAACACATGCTAACATACTCACAGCTGGCTACTAGATTTGTATCTGCACTTACATAGACTCACAGCCATACACACTATTCCTTGATCTATAACTACCCACACTCTAATCCATTGATCTGCACACCATTTGATGTCTCTTGATCTACAGTCTACATAATTCCCTCTGATCTAACAAGCACCCCCTGCCCACACTTCTGTAAGGAGGAGTACCGATGGTCTGCACACTAACCTTCCTGACTCATGATCACTCTCACTAGGCACATCTCGCTTAAAGGTTGATGTGCCCTCATAGCTCAAATCACTCACAGAGTCATGAGAGCCCACAATTACAATGGAGTAATTAATACCAGCAGATCAATTATCTGCAAAAAGATGGTGTGTAGGGGCATGATGTGTCCTAGCTAGGGCTGAGGAAATTAACGATTAATTCCTTGATTAATCGTTAAACGTTTTGATCAATTAAAATTCTTTTGATCGAAAATGAAAAGACTCACCTCTCCGCCGGCTTCCGGGAGTCCCATCGGAGATCCGGTGACATCACGGGCATCGACGTCACCGGACTCCTCCCCCCTTCCCCAAGTGGCTCAGTCGGCTAAGGAAGGGAAGAGGGGAGGAGTCCGGTGACGTCGATGTCCGTGACGTCACCAGACTCCCCCCCCCTTCCCTCCGTTAGCCGACGGAGCCATTTGGGCCGGTGAGTTTGCCCAAGTAGCACCAAGCTTCTGTCTTATCTTAAACTTATATATATATACACTATGTGGCTCTCCATTAACTCCCCCCATCTCGCTCCCAGAAATGTGCCAATTGAAATGTACTGATATTATGTTGCAATCAGGTCCTTAGATGAAATGGAATGGACATCAATTACAATTACTAGAGGTATGCAGCTACATATACTTTTCATTTACTAGCATTTCTGCAGTAGATGAAAGCGGCCAGTTTCACATTTATGCTGTACTGACATTGTTGCGTTCTAGTGGTGTTTTCAGACAGCGCATTCTTCTGACATAGGGACATTTTTGGATAGTGAGCAAAGAGTAAGGCACATATTTTTATATCATTTCTGCTGTTTTGGAACAGCTGTTTTACAGTAACGTCTCAGTAACAACAATCATTATGTGTTAAATTACTCAACCATTCGCTTAATAAGAGTGTGAATAAACAGCCTTATTAATAGACAGAGAAGTTATTTATAGGCACAAGAAATTAGGTTGTTTATATGTAACGTTGATAATTGCTACCAGGTAGAGATGAAGCAAGTTCAGTTGAGATAAACAGTTTAATGGGCATTAGCCTTGACTGTCCTTTGGACATTTTGGAGACAAGGGCATGGCTGGTATAGATAAACTGAGTTCTGGAAAAGGAAACAAGAAATAACTTGTTTTTAATTATTATTAAATCTGAACAAACATGAGATGTATATTTTAAAATGCATGTATACCAAAGGATATATACAGGTGAAACTCGAATAATTAGAATATCGTGCAAAGTTCATTTATTTCACTAATGCAACTTAAAAGGTGAAACTAATATATGAGATAGACTCATTACATGCAAAGCAAGATAATTCAAGCCGTGATTTGTCATCATTGTGATGATTATGGCTTACAGCTCATGAAAACCCCAAGAACCCCAAATCCACAACCTCAAAAAAGTAGATTATTACATGCAATCAATAAAACAAGGATTGTACATAGAACAATATCGGACCTCTGAAAAGTACAAGCATGCATATGTACTCAGTACTTGGTTTGGGCCCCTTTTGCAGCACTTACTGCAATTACTTTTGCACGATATTCTAATTATTCGAGTTTCACCTGTATATTGCACTTGCCTGTACATCGAGTGAAAACAGCTATAGCAGCTCACATGTCTGCGATGGGACCTGGGATAGAAGCAAAGTCCCACTAGGGGGGCTGATATGGAAACTAACTCTGTTACATTTCCAGTATACAGTATAAGGGCTGAAGTCAGACCTCAGGACGTCACTAGGCCCTGATCCACTGTGTGCAGTGATTTATTGCCCACTCCTTAGCTAAAACCTTAGGACAGCTGGTATCATTATAGTTATTATTGCTACTACAGTATAACGTTTATCCACTGTAATGGTACCTAGCAGGGTTGAGCTTTAAGTACAGGTTGAGAATTAATTTGATCAGAACCCAGCCTGTTGACAGTTTGGCAAATGGGCAAACAAATTGACCAAATTTAACTAGTTTCCCTGCCCGCCTGAACCTCTGGTTGATGTATCCGGAAGTCTTTCATTTGGCAGCGGTATCACCTTGTGTTTGAAATTGTAAACAAACCAGCGCGGATCCTGAGTGGCTAGACAAGGGGGCAGTGAGTGTGTGCCTCCCTACCTTGCAAGGAAGCAACGCCTCTTCCTCTTGCAGTCTGAATAAAATGTTCACTGCTCCAAACTGACACCACCCATGCAGACATTTCTATTTCTTTAACTCTTACTATGGGCCAGCCAACTACTTGCATCAGGGCTGGGGGCTCTTGAGAGGAGTACTCAGACAGGGTGCTGTGATATTTTTAGGAAGCTCTGTACAGCATTCTGCTGGCCCAAAACCATCAGCCATGATGTGCCTGCATTGTAAAGAGAAGAACAGAGACCCAATGATGATGGTACTGGATCTAAAATAAGGTATGTAATGAAAATGGAAAGGTTTTATCTATTTTTATTAGCATGTTGATCTAGGAAAGGAAAAATAGAAGCAGATTAAACTTCAGTCAATGTTTTGTGATCTTGTAGTTACCTTCTTGGGGTATCATGTGAAAGGGTTTTAGGGGTGGGGTGCCTTACTGTGTTGGTTGTGCTATTCAAAAGGAATGGCATTACAATGAGGACATGTAAGCTGCTTTGCGGTAATGCACATCTTTCTACAATGCATAGATGTAATTTGGCCCTAAAGGGAAACTATAGCTCTTTTGGGTCAATTTTAATAACTAAAATGTATACATTTTTCAACCAGTGTTTTATAATTTTTGTATGTATTTATTTACATAAAAGCTTTGTTTTGCAAATAAACAAACATAGTGCACCCATGAAAAAGGAATCCCAGAGCATTATGGATTGAAGAGAAAAAACGTTTCCTTCAACAGCCTCTGTCTCTCATTGAAAATTCACCTGAAATACATGTCAGGTGTTTAGTGAATTTTGTAGCGTTTACTGAATGAATGGGTTGTTACGGATACATAGTGCTTGTGTAGCATATTTACAAGGGGTTTTTGCATATTTAGGATTACCTCCATTGCTATCACAGTGTGTTTGTAGAGTGTTGCTTTTGAACAGACATTGCCATATAGTGCCATACTTCTCCGTCCTTTTAGCAGATATGAGCTCTGCCATTGTATGGCTGATTGTATTGTCGGTTCTCACACAACACTGCAGCATTCTGGGCTGCACAGCCTTCCGGAAAGTGCAGCCGCTGCCCCCTCATTTCTGACATATGTTTGCAAGTAAACACTGTTTAAAAACTAGCCATTTCCACCTACTAATCACTGCCTCCTCCAGCCTACATCTATGCCACAATTTACTATCTCAAATTACTGTAATGAGTAATTTCCAGTTATGCTTAATTAGCATTGAGCAAACAAAATTATTGGTGAGATTAATTAGTTAAGAATTAATGAACATAACTGTGTTTTAGGTGGCATTCTCTTGTGCAGATTCCTAAGGAGTGAAATATTGCATAACATGTCAGGAAACTAAAAGATATTTTTCTTTACATGGGCTCCTAACTGAAGACCGTATAAATAGATTTTTTTCATATAACCTACATGCTGAACAAAAACATCTAACAGATGCCTCCATACAGAGCAGAAGAGGGAATCCCCTTGTTTTCTGACAGTAGTAGGCGTGTTGCCGTTAGAATACACAAACGGTGACTGTAGCTGATTGGCTGCAACCACTGTCCGACCAACGATTCTCACATCAAAGGATGTCTCACATCAAGGGCATTAACCTGCCATCAGGTCCACCTATGGAGCTAATTTCTTCTGGCTCATCAAGTTCTAGCCAAAATTTTTGTGCATGACCAGATTAAGACTTTACATGGCAGGAATGGGCTTTACATTTAGCCCCCAAAAGCTGGTCATGCGTGGCTCAAATTTCAGCCTTTTCCTGTCATGGGTAGCCCTGTCGGAATTACCCAGCTCGAAAAAAAGTTCAATTACAAAATTGGTGGAGCCAAGTGTGTACTGTTGCCTGGAAAGTGACTGCATCCAATCAAACAGGGCTGAACAAGGGAATTCTAGTCGTGTATGGCTAGCATTTAATATGTGATATTTTGTGATGGTTCTATACATCTGCAATACGTATTACAGAAAATTGCTCCCAGATATCATCATAAAACAAGACCCATCTCATTTTATATTGGATAGCCTTGTCTTTCGTCCTGAGAATTCCATGATATTTTGTGGCCTCTGCTGCCAAGCTGACTGTTTTCTGCTGACATTAATAAATGTTGGCATAAACATCGATCCGGTGGTGAGGGGGATTTCCTCGACTCCATGATATCTGTAGTTAATACCAGTAAATATTGCTTTAACCCTGCTGAAAGAATAAAACCGAGGTAAAGCTCTAATGCATTCTGAGCTTTAGCTGCAAGACAGTATTTCCTCCCACTTTCTAAAAAATATGGTGTGCAGACCTGAAAATACAGTTTTAGTCTCTTGGAAAAACTTGATGCACTTTTCTTTTTGTACAAATATCCATTAAAAAGGGCCCAACATATAACTTTATTCTGATTTCTTTTACATTTCAACACATACCTACCTGGACCTGTTGGGACCTCTTTGACTCCTATCACCTGTAACTGATTTGTTCTGGGAAGCACTCTAGATATCTTAGGTGTGTCAAAGATTCCAATGATTCCTGTTATCAGGCTGACATTGGTGCATCCCTAATTATAAGGTACCTACAGACATTCAGTAGAGGACAGCTGTACAATTCTACTACCAAACATCCTTTCCATTATAGATCATTCAAGAAGCATGCATCTTTGCATCAGAACAATTTGTATGTTTGTTCCTATGGAGAGGAAAGGAGGATCTGATCCATCCATACATGGTTGAATTTGGTGAATGTTCTCTGATGTCTATAGGCATCTTTAAACTTTCCAACCACTTTACTCTGTAGAGTACCTAGATAATATATATTTCCATAAATATAGGTAAGCATCTAACGAGGGAAGCTGTAAGCAAGCATTGTTTGATGTCAAGATTGCTCTAAATAAAGCTCCTTTGAATAAAAATAATTGAAAGCATAATTACTTTCATTAAATACAGGTTTATTGCAAGTGAAATAGAGCCTATTATGCAGCATTTAGTGAATGCAAGCTATTCTTCCTTAGTAATAATGAAATACAATCATAACACCTAAGACAAGTTGTCATGAGACATTTAATTTTATTGTTCTAACATCGCCTGATTTTCTAGAATGTACCATGTACTGCTGAGTTGTTCAACTCCATAGACAGTGAAACATACATATGCTGCCATTCATTATACCAATTACTGACACTTTTTTTTAGTGTCATGTGACAGTTTTTCTAACTACAATACAGACTAATAATTCTAGGACAGTGGTGAAGTGCCAGGGCCCGGTCGCAGCTGCAAATACTGGTAGTTCTGCCACTGACTCCGGGCTGTAGAGCAGGGGTCTCAAACTCAATTTAGTCGGGGGCCACTGGACAAATTTTTTAGTCCCTTGGGGGCCGCTACTATATATGGTACCAGTGTTAATGTATCCACATGTTACAAGCGGCAACTGTCACCCATTCAAATTAATGATCGGGTGACAGCTGCTGCATGTAAACGCCTGCGCACCGCATGTAATCATATGTGAAAGGATTACATGTAGTTAGGAATCTGTCACTATCCCTGGATACACAATTGTGTATCCAGGGATAGTGATTGTTTTTGTAACTGCATGAAATCATATCACATACAATTACATGCGGTATGCAGGCGTTTACATGCAGCAGCTGTCACCCGATCATTAATTTGAATGGGTGACAGTTGCTGCATGTAAACACCAGATTAGGGATTCCTGCTGCAGGAAAACGCAAGTTTGTGACACAGGGTATCCCTAATCGTACCTGAAATATAGGGGCCTAATGTGGGGTCTCCGGTGGGCTGTGTGGGGTGTCAGGAGGCTGTGTGGGTTCTTTGAAGCGCTTTGTGGGGTTTCAGGAGGCTGTACGTGGTCTCAGGTAGGTTGTGCAGGGTCGAGGATGTGCAAGGTCTCAGGACGCTGTGTGGGATCTCAGGCAGCTGTACAGGGTCTCAGGTGGGCTGTGTGGGGTCTCAGGGGGCTGTGCGGGATGTCACCAGGACTGTGCGGGGTCTATCCAGGAATGTGCGGCGTGTCTCCAGGGCTGTGCAGGGTCTCAGGAGGGCTGTGCAGGGTCTCATTAGGACTGTGCGTGGTCACACCAGGGCTGTGCAGATTATTAGGAGGCTGTGTGGGTTCTCAAGAGGCTCTGCGGGGTCTCAGGAGGGCTGTGCAGGGTCTCATCAGGGCTGTAAAGGGTCTTGCAGGTGGGTGCAAGTGGCGGTGTTCCCCAGTAACGAGGAGGAGATGTGCAGCTGATGCTGTAAACAGGCACCGCATGGTTAACAGGAAGGCTGCCGAGGTCCTCAGTAAGCGTGGGGCCTCAGTTAGCCACTTTAGTTTAAGATTTTAAAGTGCTGGTATTGGCGCTTAGTATAAGGGCAATTTCTCAAGTATGAGTGAAAGTGCGCAGTTTCAGCACCGATAACCATACTGGTATAGGTATAGGTATCCTCTCTCCCCAGTACTGCACCACTTAAATTAAAAATTCCTTCTGTTAAATCCTTCTTCTTTTGTTGCTTCCTTCTACCTGCTCTACATCCTCTCTTTCTGGTATGTTTATGTCCCCATTTCTGTAATGTTTCCATCCGTTTGGATATTTGTTCCTCCATGGGGACCTGTAATTCTGTTCTGGCCAGGCTCTCTTTTCGTATGGGGCTCCCCTTCCGAAGAAATGGTGGTTTCTTTCTTGCTGCTGGTCTAGATCTTGCAATGGTGCGAACCTATTTCTTACTGGTATCTCATCTCTTTTGTAATAAGGTCTGTCATTATCATTTAAAAACCTTCCTGGTCCTCTCTCAGTCCAGTAACCCCTCTGAGGTTTGGGTGGATTCCCACTTCTGTCTTCTTGATGATTATAATTTCTTTTCCAATGTGGTATGTTCTGCCATGTAGTATTTCTATCATTTTCCCTATTGTATGGTATATTTTCGATTTTCAATACTTTTATTGATAACTACTGTATCCATCAGGTTTTCTTCATCTTTCCACTTTGTTTCTATCTCTCTTTTATTTGGTGTAGTATTCTGTGAAGATGTACTTCATCTCCCTTTTCTTGCCATTTAAACACGTTTTTCTCTTTGTAATCTTGTAAATCCCTCTGGAATTTTTTCTTCTTTTTATGTTGTATTTCAAGATCTTCTTCTTTTTTTTTTTTTCTCAGATACTCTTGCAATTTCTTAGTTCCTGATTCATATTCTGGGAGTTCTTTGAAAGGTAGTAATCTCTCTTTCAACTCATTGATTCTACCCTCCACTTTAAGCATTTTCCTTTGTTTTCGTTTTGATAACAATAACAATAAATTCATACCACAATTGTTAAAAAAAAAATCAAACCATTCCCTTTCTGACTCCCCATCTACTAATCCATCATTGGGTGTAACATCCCACCGCAATCTTCTTGGGACTAATCTTTATTTTATATACCTCTCTGTGGTGATGATGTCCCACCAAATTTTTATCTTTTTCTCCATAGTATGTTCCAAATGTTTCAACATGTAATTGATATCTCCTACTGATTTACTATGATCTTCTAAGCTACAAATCTCATCTAAATAAATATTCCTGTCTTCTAAAAAATTAAAAATATCCATTATCAAGCAGCAGAATAAAAGTTTTTTCAAACTATCAGTAAATTATCTACAGGGGCTTCTGCGCTCGATTAATCTAAGAAAAACTGGGCGTAACGCTGCTGCTACAGCTGCTCACTTAAATTGGCTGCGTGATCCTGCATTACCCTCTTGCCGTCCGCCCGTAGTAAAAAAACGGACGGACGGCACTGCTGCATTTGCACTGCTGCATCCAGACGGCAATTATTTTCTGCTCGCGGGCACGCACGGGCAGAAAAGACCCGACCATAAAAAATGGCCTGGATGGGAAGGGGGTTTAACACCGCGGATGTCAACTGGTTAATATCATTCAAATGTGTGAAGCGGCGCTATCACCCAACAAGTAAACAAAAAATATGTGCAAAAACCAAATATTAAAGTGAACAATACTACAGTGAGAGAAAAAAAAAGAGATTACTCCATCCACACAGTCAAGCCAGAAGACATAACTTTTCCTTCAGAGATTTTGTAATGTCCATGATGATGCAGTAAATTAAAGCTGGAGTATACGCACCTGTTGCAGATGTGCAGCACTGTTGCCTTGAACTTACTTGAGCTGCTTCAGCATTGTGTGGCTCTGTACTACTACCTTCTGGATCTTCTATTTTATCTGCTGTTTGTTTTATCGACTCACAGTGGGTGCTGCTTTTGCCCATGTCCTCTGCTATTGTCAG
This sequence comes from Nanorana parkeri, assembly GCF_000935625.1. Classification (NCBI taxonomy): domain Eukaryota; kingdom Metazoa; phylum Chordata; class Amphibia; order Anura; family Dicroglossidae; genus Nanorana; species Nanorana parkeri. Next base: position 25,509 of record NW_017309354.1, read on the forward strand.
CTTTTATATTGCTTACTTACACTGTGCTCTGCATGAATGAAATGCATGGACTAACCTGCATAATCATCAGCAGGGTATTCCAGGACTTGACATCATTATGAGGCCGACATTTAACAAAAACACATAGCCCCAGGGGTGTCAGTCATAGCTAGGAGACTTGCAAGTGAACATTTATGTGAATCAATACATTAAGAACCCTCGATTAGCAACACTCGAATATGTCCATGATTAGGATTTTCATGCATTTGTGCTGGACCTTATGTAATACCTATTGGTTACATGTACTGATGTCCCGATACCGTTACTAGTATCGGTATCGGGGCCAATACAGGGCATTTTCACGAGCACTTTTACTTGTGAAAATGCCCACATACTAAAAGCCGATACCGGCCCTTTAAATTTTTTAAGACGTTCAGCTGCGTGAGTTTCCGCGCTTGCTGGGGACTTTGGCAGCCTGCTGGGAACCTCAGGCAGCTGTCTTTGACAATGCCTGTACGGCCCCACATCTCCTCCTCCTTTCCATGCCTGAAGAAACAGGCACAGCAAAGGACAGAACCACACCACACGCACAGCCCTGGAGCCTGGCACCCACCCACACTGCCCGTAAAGCCCTGCACCCACATGCAGCCCTGGTGAGACCCAAATGCAGCCCTGGCAAGATCTGTACGCAGCCCTGGCAAGATCTGCACGCAGCCCTGGCGAGATCTGCACGCAGCCCTGGCGAGATCTGCACGCAGCCCTGGCGAGATCTGCACGCAGCTCTGGCGAGATCTGCACGCAGCCCTGGTGAGACCGCACACAGCCCTGGTGAGACCCAAATGCAGCCCTGGTTAGTCCGCACACAGTCCTGTATAATTGCTGTAAAATCAGGGATTAATAGGATCAATGATTATACAGCAATAGAGAATGGCAAACAGCTATAGAGGGCTACAAATCTCTGCAATCCATGATTGCTGGTTGTCATTCTCCTTTGCTGAATAATCATGGATTGCTGAGATTTGTGGTCCTCTATTGCTGGTTGCCACTCTCCGTTGCTGAACAATCATGGATTGAGTTACAGTTCTTCATTATTATAAAGAAACTGCCCTGTATTGTTTTAGAAAAAAAATCACATGTCCTTTTAAGAAAAAGTATCAGTAATTGGTATCGGCAAGTACATGAGGGGAAGTACTTGTACTTGTACTTGCTCTTGGGAAAATGGTATCGGGACATAGTATTAGGGCGAAACCCCCCAGCCAGGTGTCAAGGGATAGGCAAGGACAGGAACCCAGAGTATGGTCAGGATCAGGCAGAGGTCCTGGCAGATGATAAGCAGAGAGTGGCCAGTCTGAATTGGAAACAAGTAAACAGTGGACAAAACTGGAGATATGAGTGTATTGGGGTCCAGACAGGGGTCAAGGCTGGCATTAAGCAAAGAATGGTCAAGTAGTCCAGGTCGGCAACAATCAGTTAGTAGGCAAGGCTGGAGACAAGAGCATAGTTAGGTCCATGCAAAGGTCAAGGCAGGTGGGAAGCAGAGAATGGTCAGGAGGTCCAGGTCAGCAAAACAGAGACAGACTTCAGCATTATAGCTATTCACACAACAGGACACAGCACCATCCACTTCCAGAGCTGATACTTAAATACCCCTCTGGATCAGAGGACACACCCAGCATTGTTTCAGGGAGTACTGGAATTATGTCATGAATTCTGTGACTACTGTTAGAAATACTGGTGTGGATCCTGTAAGTGCTATTAGAAGTACTGGCAAGGATCTGGTGAGTACCATTGGAGGTCCTGGCAAGCACTCTGAAAGTTCTGGCAGGTATTTCCAGATAAGTTCTCAAAATCCTGGCAGGGACTCTGAGAGTACCATAACAACATGAGAGTGGTTTATATTGAATCTAACATTTTATAGTTTCAGTGGCAACCAAGATCTTCAGCTGTTCAAAGCAGCAGCTTTTTGTTGACCCTGTAGATGGTGTCACTAAGTCAACCCCTACCCAATGGTAGAAGATGTAATGTATCCCATCTGTCTTCTATACCTTGTCATATAGGCTTGTTTGATAGCTGACTGATTGTTCCTCCATTATCGTAAGAATTATGAAAATTGTATAAAATATAGCGCTGAGCAGTTCATCTAAATGTCAGAATTACTGATTACTAACCCTGGTCTCACTATATACAACTGGGCATTTAAGACATCCATTACAGGGCTTTCCAGGCTCTGCTAAATACTGTTTATGATACTGCTAGAGATTTCACAAACTCCTGTATAGCATCTAAGATTATATAACCTGGGACTGGTTTCTGTGTATTGCACTGGATACTGGAATGTTCAATGTTTTAATCTGGTCTGTATCAGATTTATATCTAAACATTTTTGTCGCTCACTTAAAAATTTGGGAGAATTGAGTGTGTCACTATGTTTAGCACAGCTTCCCTTGGGTTGCCAGACCTCATTATTTTTACACTAGCAGCTTACCATTTTGCTCTGGTCTTTTTTTTAATAACCTTTACTGTTACCCATGTTTCATGGGTACCAGCTGTTTCAACTCTCTGAGCTCTGCTTCCCTGTTCAGTACAAGATCACAAGAGAGAGTAGTTTCCAGCAGCTGCCTGTCTACTAGCTTGGAGAAAGGAAGAAGGAGGAGCAGGCAGAAAGCAAGGAGGACTGACATGCCTTGCTGTGCCTGTGTGTAGAGACACACACAGCTTACTAGAATGCAGAAGGAACATCAAGGAACTGCATCCATTGTAAGTGCTAAAATATATGAAATAGCTTAAAAACCATTTGACTTGACTTTAACTTTAAACACTCCTATACAAAATATTAGGAACACTGCTACACTAGAACAGTAGCAACCAAACTGCAAATTAATGGGTAAAACTTGTTAGACACATTGGGGTTTATCTACTAAAGGTGCTGAAACTTAGATTACTTAGCAAAATTCATATTCACTTTTGGAAATTGAATGCTTACTGATTATACGGAATAAGGTGAGCTTTGTTCACTGTGAATACCCAATCATGTGACGGGAAATTTCTAGCACCTGACTGGATCATTAAAATTAACAGTTTCACCTTATTCACTTTGATAAGTGAACAGTTTCTACTCCTATAGTCAACCACATTGTAGCACGATGGCCTCTGTGTAACACATGTTCTAGGCTTGTTTGGAGACGCTGTAGCATGACTGCCTCTATACAATACATATGTTGGGCTTATCTGGTCCTTGGGAAAGACTTGGAAGAAGTAGTAGGCCTATGAACATCTCTTCTAAGCAGAGCACATTCAAGCAACTCTTTAACTTTGTGTTGCCTAGACTTATCCTAAAAATAAAAATCCATACCAAAGATTTTTCACACACTTTATACTTGAAAAAACACAACCATCGCTCAATATGCTGGTTCCTCACAGGGTTCAATATATATACACGACAGCTTGGATATACAGTATGACAACACCCATTACAAATTTTTAAAAATCTGTCTGTCAAAGTTTGGTCTATGCGGTACATTTCAAATAGCCTGATCTTAAAATTATATTAAAGTTAAAAGGTTTTTAAGCTATTTGAAATGCTGATTAAATCACTTAGGGGTTATTCACTTAGCTGCCAAAAGGCAGTAGAGTGAATAACTGAGCCGAAGTGAAGTGAGCCGAACTCTGTTCGGCTATTCACTTCAGCCTTGTACGGCTGATTTCAGCTTTACATCGGCTAAAATCAGCTGTACAGTGGCTGCCTTCGGTGGGCCGAATATGCTCTGCATGTTCGGCTGAGCTGAAGTGCAGAAGGAGTTCAACTCAGCCGATCCAACATTTGGATCGGCTGAGCTGAAGCTCCAGCAGCTCACTTGCTGCCGTTCACCCTTATTCTCATAGGGGCTGAACGACAGTAAGTGAATGGCGACATTCGGCTCGGCTATTCTGCTTGGTACCTGCGAGGTAGCGAGCAGAGTAGAAAAAAAGTTAAATGGAAAAAAAATGTTGAAAAAATATTTTTAAAGTGTAAAAAAATAGGAAAATGTAAAAAAAATCTAAATATTTTAAAGAAAACAACACACACCGAACCCTACCGCACTGGATGAACTCCCGCTGCATAATGAAGCATCTGACAAATGCCAGCAAAATAAAAACAATTGTGCAGATCTAGCGGTGACATCACTGCTAGCTTCGCCCAACAATTTCCTATTAACCGAAACCTTCCAGAGTCTTCTAGCAGGTCCCAGCCAATGAATAGCAACTGGGCGGATCCGGCCGTGATATCAGGGCCGGCTCCGTCCAGATGTTATTGTTTAACCCCTTCATGACTGAGCTTGTTTTTAGTTTCTGTTCGTAAATGACTGACACACTTTTGACAGGTCAGCTTCCCCAGGTCATTTGAGGCAGCTGATCTGTCATTACAACTGGGCGGAGCGAGCTATGAGATCACAGCTGGCTCTGCCCAGCTGTCATTTGCGCGGAGATTGGTCAGCTTCAGGCAACCTTTCTCCACGTTTCGGCTGTCACTACGGCACAGCCGAGCCGAAGCATATGCATTCGGCTTGGCTGCCTTCGGCTGCTGTGCGGTCTATAATGAACAGCCCATACAGCAGCCCTTCAGTCCAACTGAACCGAAGGGCTCCGGCGGCCGAAGTGAGCCGAAGATACAGCTGGATCTTTCGGCTCATTCGTGAATAACCCTCTTACAATGGATGCTGCTCCTTGATGTTCAAAAGTTGTAGTTTCCTGCAGAATCAGCTGGTCCCCTAAGCAGTGACCTCCTATACCCTGTTGTAGGGTGGATAATTTTCCTTGCAGGGTCCTATGGAGCCTCCTTTGTGTGTGCTAGTAAGCTGCATGTGTCTTCACAAACACACAGGTGCAGCAAGGCCAGACACTCCTCTGCTCCCTGATCTTTCTTCCTCCTTTTCTCCCTCTTCCCTTCCTAGCTAGTCGATGGGCAGCTACTGGAGACTGCTCTGTCCCTTGTGATCTTGTACTGAACAGGAAGTTTATGGAAGCTGAACTGAGAGAGTTGGAGCGGTTCAGAAATATGATGACTGTAAGTGCTTGGGCAATAATTTAAAGAATTACTTTGCATGGCAATGTATATTTGTTTGATATGGATTCAATATTGAAAAAAGTTTGAGAATTGAATACTGCTTTAAAATTCTAAAAGAACATTAAGGTGCTGTCTCTTTTATACCTTATAGCAAGATATTTACAGGGTTATTTAGTAAAGGGTGAAGAGTTTGGAGAAGGCAGGAGTGAACAATCTAGGCCAAAATAGCTGATTTGGAAAAGTTCTCCAATTCAGCTCACTCTCCAGTTTGGCTATGTTGTCCCAGATTGTTCACTTCTCCTGCCTTTAGTGAATAACTCTGTTAATGTTTCTATATACCGTACTTTATTTACCTTAATTAACTAGTCATCTTGTTAGAAGACGAGACGTTGCCCTCTGTATATACAGTATATATGCACCATTCATATCATTATCTGCTTTACATATGCTATGACCCATAAAGTGGTATTGTAAGCTGAAAAATATAATGTTGTTAAAGCAGCACAATCCGTCAATTCACCTAGGTATTGTAGAGCATTTGCCATCGTTGTGAACCAGTTTAAGCTGGTTGACACTGCTCATGACAGGCTATTAGCTGTGGAGAGGCTGCATATATTAACAGCCAGAGCAGACAAGTGTTGTAGCACTTACTAGAGAGAGGATGAACTTAGCTGCAGGGAACTCATCTGTTACCCATTTAGATCTTCTAATGCATTATCAGTCTCAAGCAAACAAAAAAGATGTGTCAGCTTAATATAATAAAGACTCTCTTTCATTATAATAGTTGTAAAGCATAAGCAGGAAATTATAGTTTGCCAACACGCTCATTCATTTAGAACTGTAAAGTATGTGTGTGTGTAGTGTAGCCACTGGTCTATAGAGATAATTGAGCATATAAAAGTCTTCACTGCCTGCAATTTGCTTGATTTGCTCATACAATTAATTTTACCTGCTTCACATTTAAACTTTTTTAGAGTTTTAAATATTAAAAAGTGTCTTTGTTTCCATGAATGGTAACAGCCCAGCAGATAAGACTTAGAGGATTGTATTTGCAAGGTTGGAAGGATGCAAGTGCGAAAGACACAGCCTCCATCCGCCATATTAATACCAGTTCACAGGCCAACCAGTACCAGATGGCTGCTTAAAAAGGAGATCCAAGAAAATATCTCGCTCAACCAAAACATTAATATTGTGCTTATAGGCCCATGCAGGAATGCAAAAAAATACAAATCTATCATGTATGACTTCATGCTGATTGAGATGTATGCTTTTTATTGAATAAGGCTATTTGTTTTCTGTTGAATAAATAAAATGATTATGAATGACAGCATGGGACATGGACCATGGGAAATTCCTAGCATCCCACCGGCCAGGCAGTATGACAAACCTCTGCTGAGACATCAACTTTAACCCTTAGAAGGGTTGTTGAAGGAAGATCAAGCACCTGATAAATGTAAAACAAATGTAAAATGTGTGTGTGTATGTATATATGTATATGTGTATATATATATATATATATATATATATATTTATAATGACCCTGATATCAACAAACAAAGCAACAAAATTTATAAATGAGTTGTGATAACTGCTTAGGTCATTTGTGGTATACCGTCATTGCTAGTTAAGATAATTGGTCTGATATTTTACCTGAACAGATGGAAAGCATTTTTAAAATGGTTCCCTGAAGGATTTTTGTGGTTTTCTACCAGAAAAATATTTGTGGTATGACCTCCTTATGTAATTTGTGGCATATATATATTAGTGAAACTATTGAATGTAATTTATGACACATTTCTTAAATTAATGATGCAAGGAATACAAAATATTAATTTTACAATGTTGGTCTGTATAATATAAGAATGATTAAGAGGTACTTGGGGGTCTTGTCTACAAAGTTTGCTTATTTTATTCGTCTCTGTGATAATCTGAAGCATGGAAATAGCAAATAGAAGTCACTTGTTTATACTACTGTCTAGTTTTTCTGAAAATACCTTCCTAAGTTATTAAATAGCTGTGCCATTAACAAAACTAACAGGGTTATTCAGAAAAGGGTGAAGAGTTTGGAGAAGGCAGGAGAAGTAAACAATCTAGGACAAAACAGCTGAACTGGAAAGTGAGCTGAATTGGATAATTTTTCCAAATCAACTACTTTGGCCTAGATTGTTCACTTCTGCCTTCTTCAAACTCCTCACCCATTTCTGAATAACCCTGTAAAAGTGTTATGGATAGAGTAGGGAATGCTTATATGACCCTTGTACAGTTTATTTTTTTTACCTGCCTGTGTCCCATCAGTGAGATTTCCCTACACTTCCTGTTTTCAGAGACACAGCAGGAAGTAAAATGAGCTCTCCAAAGCGAGGGGCTATTGCCTCTTAGAAAGTTGGCTTTACCTATACTGTAACAGAATTGGGGCCAGTAAGTGATTATAGTAGGGAGCATAAGGGAGGCTGTGTAAAAGCTAATTTAGGACAGAAAATATACATAACTGCACCCATTTTAGAAACGTATACGTTCAATAGATTTTTTTCTTACAGTTTTCCCTTACAGGCCATCTTGAGAAATTAAATATCTTATTAAGTATATATTGCCAACTGTAGGTAATCTGTGCTGTGTGAAGATTTTATGGTCAATTTTGTTTCATAGTGTCTTATGAGCAACAACCAAAGTGACAAAATAGATAAGGTTATAGAAAAACATTAAAAAACGTTAAGGGAATAAAATAGTTTTCTAAACTTTGTGCATTGCAGATTTTTATGTAGGTTGCAATTATTATAGCATTTGAAAGATAATTTGACCAGCTGTCTGTTCCATTGACCAATTCACACTACATTGACTAAGACCAGCAATACCAGATGGTGTCAGTTTATTAGAATGGGTGATCAAGTCCTCTTTTAATCTCCACTCTTCATACATAAAGAACTTCATAGTGTGCTGTGTCCAAAAATAGTGAAAGAGATCAAACAAGGCTGAATCAACCCACACTAGTCCATCTGGCATGCTTCTGCCGGAATTCAGAATATCATTTCTTACAATATTTTTCTCTGTATATCTTAACTGATAAATTAATATCCGGTGCAGCCTTTTGTTCTAAATACTCCCTCTCCAAATGTAGCACATACACATAGGCACATACACTATGGGGTCCAGTGGCGTAACAACCCGGGGGGCGGGGGGTGTGCTTGCCCCGGGCGCAGGGCTGAGGGGGGGCGCCGTCACCGACCCCCGCTAAACGAAGCCCCTGGCATGGCCGCCCGATGACAGGCCCCCCCACATCCAGGGTCCACTGCAGACCCCCCCACAACCAGGGTCCACGGCAGACCCCACTGACCACCAGGCTAAGGTAAGGTGACACATTTTTTATAAAAATAAAATCTGGGGACATTTTTAAATGTCCCCAGGAACATAAAATAAAACTTTTTTTTTTTTTAATACTACTCGCCTGATTCCTGGATCCAACAAGTGTAGCCTCCCGTCTCCCACGCTGTTAGAAGTTGCATACAGCGTGTGCTGGTTACTACTTAAACCGACGCGCGCAGTGTGCAGCTTCTGAGAAGATACGCTATTAGTGTA
>NW_017309354.1:34840-57334 GCF_000935625.1 Nanorana parkeri
GCTGTTAGAAGTTGCATACAGCGTGTGCTGGTTACTACTTAAACTGGCGCGCGCAGTGTGCAGGTTCTGAGAAGATACGCTATTAGCGTAGCGGGAGCTATGCAAAATGCGCAGCCGCCTTCCCCGCTATGCTAATAGCGTATCTTCTCAGAAGCTGCACACAGCGCACCGGTTTAAGTGGTAACCAGCACACGCTGTATGCAACTTCTAACAGCGTGGGAGACGGGAGGCTGCGCTTGTTGGTGGATACAGGAATCAGTTGAGTATTAGAAAAAAAAAGTTTTATTTTATGTTCTATTCTTAGTTCTATAATGGCATTGTAGTACTTTCAGGTGGAATACAGCTTCATAACATATCAGCTAGGGAACTACAAGTCCCAGCATGCCCTCATTGCCCCTGTACAACAACCAGATATTGCCGTTCCCATGGTGATATGTGTGTGTGAGGGGGGGAAGGGACAATTATGGCATGCTTGGACTTGTAGTTCCTTAGCTGATATATGTGTGTGTGTGGGGGGTACAGTTCCAGTGGATGTTTATATAATATGGGGTGCGGAAGAAAATGTTCTCCCCCTGGGCGCCCATAACTCTGGTTACGCCACTGATGGGGTCTATTCACAAAGCTGCCGAAGGATCTAGCCATAGCTTCGGCTGATCCTTCGGCTAGCTTCGGCCCCAGGACCCCTTCGGTTCAGTAGAACCGAGGGGCTGCTTTACGGGCTATGCACTACAGCCCGTAAAGCTCCCGAAGTTGGCCGAGCGGCTCAGTCGAGCCGAAAGCATATGCCTCGGCTCGACTGAGCCAAGGTGAAAGCCGAAGCTGGGCGGAGCCAGCTGTCATCTCGCGGCTAACTCCGGCCACTTGCAGAGACAGATCAGGGTCCCCTGGTAACCAGGGATGCTGATCTGTCATTACTCTCCCGGACGCTCCAGGAGTCTCCCGCTATTAGATAGCGGCTCCCGGCCGCCCAGGAGAGAAACACTTTCTCCCGGAAAGGTTTACTCTGCTCGATCGAGCAGAGTAAACCTTTCCCTGCTCTGGAAGCCGTCAGTCAGAAAAAACAAAACAGCATAGGAATGCGAGCTAATGCATAGCTAGATTCCTATTGGCTATTTCACTTTGCAATAGCCAATAGCAAACTAGCTATTGCACCAACCCACTGTTGCTGTCAATCAGCAGAGGGGACCTGAAGTTCTCCATCAGGTCCTCTTCTAGTGATTGACAGCAGCAGAGGGTGGGTGCAATAGCCAGCTTGCTATTGATATCTGCCGTCATTTCAGGGGGGTGCTCTCTCCCCCCTACACTACAATGAGAGCATGGTAGAGCCGGAGGTGATATGAAAGCTGACTCTGCTGAGCTCTCATGGTACTGACAGTTCAGCATCTTGGTAACCAGGGGACGCTGATCTGTCAATACCATGAAAACTCAGCAGAGCCGGCTTTGATACCACCGCCGGCTCCAACAAGCTCTCATTGTAATGACAGCTGGTCCTGGCCAATAGAAAACAGTTGGGCGGAGCTAGCTGTCCCTGCTATCTCCGCCCAATAATTTTCTCTTTTTTTTTCTACTTTTTTAAACTGTTTTTCTATTCTGCTCAGTACCACAGAGGTACCAAGCAGAATAGCCGAGCCGAATGCCGCTCAGTTATTCACTCACTGCTGTTCGGCCTCTATGAGAATAGGCCGAACAGCAGCGAGTAGTCTGCCGGAGGTTCGGCACAGCCGATCCAGATGTTGGATCGGCTGAGTTGAACTCCTTCTACACTTCGGGTCCAGCCGAATATGCTGAGCATGTTCGGCCGACCCGAACCCAGCTGCAGCAAGCCGATGTATGGCTGATTTCAGTCTATGTACGGCTGAAATGAGCCGTGCAAGCTTGAAATGATTAGCCCGAAACAGCGTTCGGCTCACTTCACTTCGGGCCGGTTATTCACACGGCTGCCTTTGGCAGCTTTGTGAATAACCCCCTATATTGTAGTAGAGCTCTCCCTATTAATGATGAAAAAATCAGTCTGGAGTTAGGTTTGAGGAAGGACTCGTGAACCCAGCCTGAAATCTGCAAACCCTGAACACAGCAACCAAAACCCTATTCAAGGCTATGAGAACCAAATCGGGTAATTTTTTTCTGGTCTTTTTCAAGGCCAATTCGAAGCTTTTGGTAAAAATTTGCATGGGTAACTAAGCACTACCATGGGGAACTTGTGCCAATGCAAAATAATTTTAAAAAAATGCTGTTTAGCAGGGAGCAGGTCTTTTAATGCGACGTAAAGGGAAATATAAAAAGTACACAATTCCTTGGAGGAATACCTTGAAACCTGCATGTAAAGTGGCACACACGTAGAATGTGCTCCAACATACAAGTGACATTCAAAGGCATTTAAAGAAAAAAATTTAACTATTGCCACTAAATGGCAGATTATTGCCCGCCGACTTTTGTTTGTAAACAAAGTGGCTGGGGATCCCAGTCAAAGTCATTGATCACTTATTGTCATGATCATATGTGATCAACAACATTAGCCAGCATACACAGCCAGTTTGTTGACATTCAGCTACCGGCCAGGGAGCTGTCATTTGTGATGGGAGAAGAGCGGGTCATCAAGACATCTCTTATGGTAATTCATGATGAATCTACATTGCTGGACAACGTGACTAACATTGGATTTCCATCAGGGTACAATGTTTATTTTTTTACTTTAGATAAAGGGCTTTTTCATGGTATCTGTGTGATTATTTACATTTCTTGTGAACCAGTAACCCTTACTCATTCACATAGGGCCAGATATACGGGGGCCCCCTTATCTTAAAGGGGATTTCGGATTCCTATAATTTTCACTCGCAGACCTCAACAGCTCCATCCTCCTTCATCCGTCCAGTGATGCTGGGATGAGGTTCTTTCCCCATCAACATAGAGACAAAGTGGCTTGTCAGGGGACATACTGTGTATCATAACAGTTCCCTTGTTTTCATCCTTCGTTGGATCTCTGTGTTTCATCTTTGTTTAACCACTTCCTGTTTACATGCATACACTGAAGCAATAGCTTTATGGTATTTGTCAGCGTTGGTTGCCAATGGTGACAATGGTGGACCATGTCTACATAATGTGTCTTGAAATAGTCACTTGTAGTCTTCATCAGGAGCCCTTGTGACAGTTACAATGCAGATGTGCAACTGGTAGACAGGGACAGAGCACTGTCACCCTACCTAACAGGAAGTGCCTTAACAAGGACCATCATGGAGCTCCATGTATTACATTGAAGGGGAAATATGAGGTAAGGGATTTCAAATCATCCTCATAGTTAGAGACGACCTGTGACAAAGAAGCTGTCACCGGTCAGCTAAATCAATCAGGAAGTGAACAGAAACATGCCGCTGATCCGCTCGCTTCCCGATTGTCTCCCTGCAGTGAGCGGTGACTGTCAGTCACCACTCCCCACAGGGATTCCCCCTCCCCTCTCAGATCCTCCAGCGCTCAGTGGAGGAACAAATGGGGAAGGAGGCAGGCACAGCTGGCTCTGCCTCTAGATAGGCAGAGCCAGCTGTCACTCAAGGAGCTGGGTGGATCTCGACAGTATTGTCGGGATCCGTCGCAGCTGCAGCGCTCTATTGCCCGCGATATATACTGAGTTTTGGATCATGTTAGGAGGTTAGTATATGTCCTCCGGAGACCCTAAAGAGAACTACTGTATGGGGAAGAACACTTACCCCATAGGTCTCTTTTAATGAAAAATTTCAAATTTAAAATGATTGAAAATAACTTTTAAAATATATTAGCATTCTAAACCTTATAGGAGATTTTAGTGAATCGTGTTACATACAGGTGAAACTCGAGTAATTAGAATATCGTGCAAAAGTAATTGCAGTAAGTGCTGCAAAAGGGACCCAAACCAAGTACTGAGTACATATGCATGCTTGTACTTTTCAGAGGTCCGATATTGTTCTATGTACAATCCTTGTTTTATTGATGCATGTAATAATCTACTTTTTTGAGGTTGTGGATTTGGGGTTTTCATGAGCTGTAAGCCATAATCATCACAATTATGACAAATCACGGCTTGAATTATCTTGCTTTGCATGTAATGAGTCTATCTCATATATTAGTTTCACCTTTTAAGTTGCATTAGTGAAATAAGTGAACTTTGCACGATATTCGAATTATTCGAGTTTCACCTGTATACTATAAAAATATGCTGTATATAATATTATTCATTTTTTTTACCTTTTGTGCTCAAAGTCTTCCTGGAAATACAAAATAAAATACCTCATGCAAAATGAGAGGTTGTTTTGTGCAGATGCTTCTTTGCTCTCAAGTCAGTCTTTAATTTGGTCTAGTGAATAAATGACATGAATTTTTCATGCTTGAGATGCAACGGACATTGAATGATGACACTGATAACTCGATTGAGCAATTAGACTATTACAGACATTATTTTATTCTGTATTCTGCATTATTAGGTTTCATTCTTCTCTCCATTTCTCCTGCCATGCATCAATTAGTGGTAACAGCTGTAATTAAATATATTATCCCATCTTGTTCTCTACACCTTATAATCATGCCTTTTATCTACACTGTAAACAGTACTACTTTAAAGTTTTGGGTGAACCTGACCTCCCATCTTTCGGTACTTGTTTGATATTATTGAAATAATGAGGGTGATTTACTAAAACAATCATAGTTACAATACCCTGTGCGCACTTAAGATATACAACTGAATTTAGGAGCATTATAATGTATAGTTTACCCCTGAGCTTTATTGGGTATAAAAGTAAGCATGGGCCAGATTAAACTTTACTCCTGTAGTAAATCTGCTCCTTTACTGCAAACCACATTACTGCTTCAAAGAAAAAGAAGAACATGCTAAAATTTGGATTCATTTTATAGAAGGGAATTCTTAAGTTGCTTAATTGAGGAATTGTTAATGATTACTTATGGAAAAAGTCCATTATATGTAAGAGTGGCAATCAGGGCTAATCTATTCAACTCCGTGATACATTTTCTAAACAAAGAACAGCCTGAATCGTAGATAATTAGCCGCTATTCTTGCATGCTTTTAATTGGTGTCTTTTTATTTCCCTGCAAACACAAATTTCTGCAAGTCACAGAAGAATATCTTTACTTAGGAAGAATAGGCAAGATATATTAAGCAAAGATTGAACACTCATTGTTATCACAGCAATTAACCAGCCTGGGGCTTTGCAATCAGTTTCAATGCAGTTGACAGTGAACCACTACCACCACCAGCATGCTCTGTACGTGTACATTACACTTTATCAAGCTTGTACAGGTGAACAGAAGCTTTTTAACACACCATTCTTAGATGGTGTGTTAAAGAGAAACTGTTATATTTAACATATTTGGCAAATATACTTGTATATTTAGCATAAGATGGGGCTGCTTGGCAAATATATTGAATCTGAGATGTCTGGAGAATGTATAAACTAAAACTGTTGTGACTTATAAAATAAAGCAGTAAAGCAGATGTACTATCTGTGAATATAGTTTTAACCCCTTCATGACTGGGGCCCTTTTTTCATTTTTTGCACCCATGTTATATTCCACATTTTAGGCCTGAAAATGACGTAAAACCCCCCAACATTATATATTTTCTGAATGCCAAGACCCTATAGAATAAAATGGTGGTAGTTGAAAATTTTTATGTTGCGCAATATTAGCGCAACTCCTTATTAAACCCCAAAATTTAGTGACAAATTTAATTAAACAATGAAATTGCTACATTTTACTGACCTGACTATATTGCAACCAAGCAATGTAATGAACAAACAGTTACTACTGTTGACTACAAGGAGGCTGTGAGAGGTGGGAAGCTTTTTTAATGTTACTACATGGAGAGGCCACAGTTTTCTTCAACATACTTTTTAGGGACCTTTCAGAAATCTGACATTTAAGGGTTGTATTTACTGACTTCCTTCAAAAAATGTTAGATGCCTGTTATACAGCCCTAAAGGCTTAAAGTCTGAATTCCAGGCAGATACTAAAAAGACATAAAGCAATGTAGTTATGTATTTGTTAAAAAAAGGAGTAAATTACAGCATTTGGCACCAGTTGGGTGTCTTGCATTCACATATGCTGACAAGGAACATGCTGATGCGAGGAGAAAGATGACCTCATCAGTCTGTTGTTGCTATCTCATTGTAGAGTCACAAACTGGGGGGTGCATAGGTGACCTAGTGATGTTGCTAAACAGCAGCACAGAAAAGAAAGGTCACCAGGCTGGCTGTGTTGTAATGTAGGGCTGTGTTAATCACAGAGCTGTGTGGGCAAAAATTCAATTATTGTGGCAGGTGCGGGCTCATAGCAAAGGGTGTTGTTTTTCTTACATTTAACATGTGCTTAGAATGCACATCAAATGCAGATCAGCAAAATCCTATTGACTTTAATAGAAAAGTACACATGGCCAGTGTAATCACAGGGCTAGTCCCCAGGCTTTAGGCCTAGTCATCTCAGATAATCCATAGAAGCCTCCCCATAGGCAGGGCCCGGGGGAGGAAGAGAGAGCTCTTTTATTCTCCACCCCAAGTATTTATCTCCTCCCCAGCATGCACCACTGGCCATTGTCTAATGGTGATTGGCTGGAGAGGGATATCTACTCATAGCAATCTCTTATTGGTTGCTCTGCTCTGTGACCAGGGTACACCCCGCAGCAGACAGATGCAAATGATGACAGATTGATTAGGGGAACTGAAATGAACATAGACTACAAATCAGCATCAGACTGCATACAATCTGATAACAATAACAGGGCTATTCACTAAAGGGTGAAGAGTTTGGAGAAGGCAGGAGAAGTGAACAGTCTAGGCCAAAATCGATTATTTTGGAAACATTCTCTAATTCAGCTCACTTTCCAGTTCAGCTATGTTGTCCTAGATTGTTCACTTCTCCTGCCTTCTCCAAATTCTTCACCATTTTGTGAATAACCCTGTAAATGTAATAGCGCACTTTCCTACAGGATGCTACACTAGCTTGAGGCTGGTACTTGCTTACAGTACAACTAACTCATTTCAGAATTCAAAAAAAGGTTCTTTCTGTTAGAAGAAGAGACTAAATGGCTGAATATCACACACAAGATGGAAGAGAAAGAATTTCATGTATATACTATAACCGCTTAGGCCCCCACTGGTCTACCGGTTGTGGATCACAGCTGCAGATATAGGAGTATGCGGGTGGCAACCCAGCGTAATAGTATGAAGGCAGTCCCTGCTTAATATAGTCAACACCAGTGGCGTCACAAGGGGGGTGCGGGGGGTGTGGCCCGCACCCGGGTGGCACCTTTGGAGGGGTGACACCAAAATGACTCGACAGTATCAGGAGAGACAAGGGGACCCGGCGGCATACCTTATCCCGCCGGGTGACTGTCCCCTCCTCTCTCTGCCGGCGTCCATCACCAAGATGGCCGTCAGCAGGTATCAGATTACTGCCGCGCTTGCGCGATGACATGCGCAGATGACATGCGCAGTGACGTCTCGGCGGGGTGACACTCGGTTACCGCTCCGGGTGTCACCCAGCCTCGGGACGCCCTGGTCAACAGTATAGCATATAGTTATGAATAATCGGGAGGTTACTGATGTAACAGTCTTTGGTTTATTCAAGTAGCAATTGATCAGCGGTCTATGATTAGTATGCAGGTATATGATAAGCAACAGTCTATAAGAATAATATGGGTCTCAGGTGAAGTAACAGCCTGTGGCTGTAAGTTTACTTGCTGTTGTGGAGATAATCCCTTCGAGGGGATTGGTGCCCTCCGGGTGGAGCTTGAGGGAACGACAGCCTCTTCTCTAGCGGGTAGGCTTCCAGACTGGGGCTGCTGAGTTGCCTGTGTGGAACGGGCTGTCACTGTAGCTGGTAGAAGTCCTGTGTATACAGGGCGGAAGGCTGGAGAGGAGATGGGGCTCTGACCGGCCCAATAGTAGGGCGGAGTTCGTGGCAGACCGACGGAGGAACTTGCCTGGCGTCTACACACTTGCACGAACACCAGGCAAGTGCAACCGCTGGCTTAAGCAGGGATAGAGGGACGAGTCCCGTGACGTCACGTCTGACGTCACGAAGTCCCCGGCGGAGCTCTGATCCGGCCCAGAAACCAAGGGACAGGTAAGACTGTTACATATACATTCTTTCACACATTTTAAGAAGGAGAGGCCAGCAATGGCAGCCTCTATGTTTCTCTCATGACAGGTTTCCTTTAAGGATCCCCCTTTACACTTAACCTTTTAAGGGCACTGCCTTCTATTTTGCAAAATCAAAATCCCAATAGCATTTAGGAAAGAAAACATGATTTATGATGAACTAATGATTCACTGTCATATGCATTTACCAGATTTTTCAGTAAAGTAAGCATTTAGCACTTAATGCTGTGTCTACAATAGTTTGTAAACATAGGGCTTTGTGTGAGTAATCCTTATGAAAGCCTCGGCTCCAGCTATTTCCATCCCTTGTTTTTATATGCAGTGTGTTCTTCACATTTATACCATATACAGATGCTTTGTACACAGTAACTAAAAAAACACAAAGACACTCTCTCCATCACCCTGACAGGAGAAATACAAACAATCTCTTACAAAAGATACCTGTGTGGAAACGGCTTTGCAGCTCAAACGTCTCATCTTTCAGCTGGACAGAATGTGGTTGTTATTAAATGGTGAAAAAAAATGAAAATGCAAAACAACAGTTTTCAGAGAATTAGAATCTCTGAAAAATATTTGACAATGATGTTTGTGGTTGCTCCATTCAATGAAGCCAACATGCTTAGAGCTGCACAGCCTGGCTCAGTTCAGAACTTTTCTATTAATATAGCACTATTTATTTACTATTGTTAAGTGCATGAAAAATGTTGTGCAAAAAAGGTGAAATTAAATGTGCTCCTTATTCTTAGAAATTACTATAGTACAATTTGGGTCTCTTGATCGGTTCTTTGATATGCAGAGAATGACATACGCAACTTTCTGTTTACTTGGCCTAGTCCTATGTCTTTGCTCCTGCAATAAATTTGGCTTCATTCTGTCAATGTCCAAGAAAGTATTTACTGTTGTACCAAAACGTATAATTGTGAAGGGCTTCCATTCCTAGACCTCATGCTGGCCATGCACTTGCACAATTTTCTAACAATTAATAATTTACCAGTTTTTTATTTCTAAAATACCGTATGTATTAAGTCAACCTACCAGTAACAGTTTAAATAAAAACCTTGAAAATAGGCAAGATTCAGGCTGGTGCAAATCAATAGGACTGGTGCTCACTCTGCCAATGCTAGGAACCATGGGACTGCCCTCTCAACCAGGGAGTCACTGGAATCTTGACAACATGCAACAAAACACGGAGGAGGTGCAGTATGTTTATTGACCAAATGATGAAAAAAGAGTGAAAAGGTTCTGCTCACTATTCCTAAAGGAAGTCCTAAAGCCAGATTGTGTCTCCATAGCAATGCTAGGAGGAAGCTCCATCAATATGGCGACTGGAAGTGATGTTTTTTTCACTTCCTGTGGTGTAGAGAATGACCGGAAGTGACGTTTTTCACACCGGCTTTGCACTTCCGATTTTGTTTTTGTTTTAGTTTCTGCCGCCATGCCACTGGATGCCTCACCCCTGACTGTGGAGCCAAAGAACAAGAACCATTCAGCCATTATTTCAACTTACAAGGTATGGTCTGCAATCCATGTTTATGGTCATTACAGCTTTCAAGGATTGGAGGGGAGGGTTGATGAAGCTTTGTCCTATTTTTGAATGTAGGTCCTATATATTTGGAATTGTTGCATATAGAGGTGAAGGACTTGCTCTGAGGAAGGTAACCCTGAAACTCGTTAGCACTGCCGCCCCCTCCCCCGTTGGGGTGCACCTACCACTATACAGTGTTCTTGGACCATTGGACTCTGCTATTCATATGCCTGGTTTCCAGTTATGCTTTACAATTCAGTGCCTCCCCTAGGACAATATGCAAATAGCTAATACGTATTTACAGCCTGTCTGCTGATAGATTGTCAGGCCTTTGTTGTATTATGAGATGGGAGCAGGGGGAATTTTCTTTGAAGAGAAAATATACTTTTCTTTATAAATGTTTTAACATTTACAAGTTTAAAAATGATATTTTATAGATTTTCTTAGTTACAAATAAAGTTTAATACTGGATTATTTTAGAAATCTTCTAAATCTTCTGTCTACTGCCAGTCATTCTAAAGTCTTTGAGAATGACCATGAGCGTGTATAATTAAAATTAGTATAACAGTGTATATAATAGTGCTTATAGAGAGACTGCAATGAGCAGAGTTGGAAATAAATACTCAGGATTAGGTGGTACCAGAACATAGCATAGATTTTACACAACGTCTATTCTGTTACAAAACAAACCTGAAAGTATATTATTTTTCAAGCAACAAGATACTTTTCTTAGCCCTCCAACTAAATGTATCACTAAGAGCATTACAATTATGGAAATGTTGACTGTTGGACTTTCCATAAACCAAATCATATTCCTGCTGCTTCCACAGCTGTTGTACTTCTTTTGTTTTAGACACTCAAAGACAGATGTCCTGGTTTGCCTTAGTTCACTAAGCTTATTTAATCATTATGCAATCAATTTAACATCTCAGTCTAGGATGGTGATGACCAGAAATATCTAAATAGCTAAAAAAGAAATTATGCAGACAATAGTTAAGAGAAAATGCTCTTGAACCCTTAGGAATGTTCTTGGATTTCTGCATAAATGGTAGTAATCAAACTTAATCTCTCCTAAGTTATAATCATAAGTAAAGTCAGCTTTATTTACAGTAACTGTCTGGCTCTCCTTATCTTGTCATTGTGAAGTGGCTCCTTATCCACAGGACAGGCACCTGCAGGTGGCTTCTTATATAATTAAAGATCTTTACAGCATCCTGGATTCCTCCAAACCAAGGGAGCTTTATTACTGCCTGTACCTTTCTATTGGCCACCACATGCAATAAGCAGGAAGGCTTGAAGGATGGCAGGTCAGAGCTAAGCCATAAAGCTGTGGTAAAAATTGGCATAATAGAACTTTCCAAGTTTGGGGATACCAGAAACCTATGAAGAAGACAATAAAGATTTCACCTGAAGGTGCCTGTTCAATGGGCCCGAGACCCCATAAAGCAGGTGTACTTAAACAAATCACACTTAATATTACCACATAATATTACCACATTATTTGAAGTTGTTTCAAATAATAATGTCTTGAATTTATTAACCACTGACAATCTTTCTGAGCAATAACCTCCACCAATTGCTTTTTGTAGCTGCTAATCAGATATGTGCAGTAATTAGGACATATTTTGGACCATTTCTTTTCATGTTTTTGAGACTTCTTGTTCAGATCATATCACAGCTTTTCAGCGGGATTAAAGTGAGGCTCTGGCTCTGTCATTCTAAAGTGTAAAATCTCATCTTTCAGTGTCTCACTGTTTTTACACGTCTGTGATTTCTGATAACTGTCATGTTGCCTGAACTTCTTTTATGATTTAGATAACAGATGTGCTGCTTTATCATTTCCTTATACAACTTTGGTGTACATTTGTAAAACTTTGGAATTCTGGGATGATTCACATGCACACACTTACCCCTCACAAAGCATAAAGAAGAACTCCAGGGGAAAAAAAATTATTAACCCGTTTGTTTCTAGATGCTAGAAAAAATAGTTATACTCACCGGATCATTCCAGCCAGCTTGTTCTCAGACCGGGTCCCGAGAGCCTCTCTCTCCCTCCACTGCAGTGGTATTAGAATCCTGTCATCACGCTGTATATACGTATATAGCGTATTTTTCCGTGTATAAGATGCTACTCTTTCATAAAAATGTTTACCTAAAAATAGAGTGGCGTCTTATACACGGGGGCCGAGAGGAGAACCGCGGTTGCGATACTGCCGAAAGTGCCGATACCACTGCAACCTAGCCTCACGAGTGAAACTTCGGATTGCAGAGACAAGATAAGTTTTCCTCCAATCATAAATCTTTTGTACCGGACGTCAGCTGTTGCTGGGGAGAGTGGAGGAAAACTGTTATCTTGTCTCCGCAATCTGCTCTCACCAGCAACAGCTGACGTCATGTACAAAAGATTTATGATTGGAGGAAAACTGTTATCTGTAATCCGATCATAAATCTTTTGTACCTGACGTCAGCTGTTGCTGGGGAGAGCGTGTAGCCAGTGCCCAGAGCGGTAATGTCGGAGCATAAAGTGATTGACTCAGAGGTAAGTGTGATATGCATTATATCATTTAAAATATTGGTTTCTGAATTTTGGGTAAGAAAAGTTGGGTGTGTCTTATACATGGGGGCGTCTTATAGACGGAAAAATATGGTAGACATGAGGACTCTGAGGAACATTCCATCTGTGCAGCAAATGTGGACTTAGACAACTCCGTAGGAGGTTGTTGAAAAAAAAAAATGTTTTAGTGTGTCTGTCATTGGCAGGTGTGACATTTTCTGCTTCACAAATAAGAGAAATAATACTAAAACTTGAATTTTCTATTCAACAACAGAAAAATACAGATGTTGGCAAATGTGTTATATGATTCCTGACAGAAGAACATATGGGTAAATCTAAAGATCAATCAAAAGATTGTGCAATCAAAGAACACATAGGGGTCTATTCACGAAGCTGCCGAAGGATCTGGCCGTAGCTTTGGCCGATCCTTCGGCTAGCTTCAGCCCCAGGACCCCTTCGGTTCAGTAGAACCGAAGGGGTGCTGTACGGGCTATTTACAGTAGCCTGTACAGCTCCCCATCATGGCCGAGCGGCTCAGCCGAGCCGAACGCATATGCAATGTACCAGGCCTGAAGTGAATAGCCGAACAGTGTTCGGCTCACTTCACTTCAGATCGGTCATTCACTCGGCTGCCCTCGGCAGCTTGGTGAATAGACCCCATTGAATGATCCAAAAAGTAGGTAATTACCAAATGTGTTTTTGATGAAAAGTTACGCCTTTTGCCTCACCAGTCTATATAAAATTTTTCTAGTAGAGCTATAGAAGATTTAGGTTTTTAGCATAGCTGAGAAAGGTACTACTACTAATCAGTCCAGTAGTAACGTAGAGATTGGTGGAAAGAGCCACTGACTGCAGCAAGGAACTAAGGTGATTCAGGCAATGATTTCATCTAAACAGAGCAGTGTGAGGCAGAGTGGGAATGAGGAGAGGTAGGTTTTCAATCTCTTGTTTTACAGGTACACCGTTTAAGGCATTTTTTAATTTTGTTATTTACTAGCAAGGTCGCTTTAAAGAGTGTCATTGATGGCAACATATAAATGGTAAGTGCATATTTGTTACAAAATATATGCTGCAGTTATGGGGGTAAAAATTACCCTGAACCAGGGGTTGGAAGGTCAAGATATACAGTATATTTAGTAGTTGTTTTGGGTCCTATTTCAGTATTCTGATTGATTCCTGATTATAGTAATGATGAGATGAGGAATATAATGCTAGCATGCCCTCAGAACTTTGTGTATAACAGTTATAACACATTCAAGTGTTCTTTATAAGATATTGGAAGATATTTTTACTTCCACACTTGCTACATATTTGCTCCATGTTTATACTTGACATATCTATCCCACCGGATTTAATGAGGAATTTCTGACACACAATGCATGCACTGCATTCAGGAAGAATTTCATTAGTGTTTTCTGGTCAGTAAATGTTCCCTGTTATAGATAAGCCTTGTAAATTCTCTAAGAGGAAAACAATTTACAGCACAGCTGATAAAGGGTTTGCAGTGCTGACCGCTGTCCCTCCGGAAGTGCAAATATGGATCCATCACTACAGCCTCACCCAGCAAGAAGGCAGTGGGTGTAACAACTGCTTGGATTGTTGGAATATTCCTAATGAAAACTCAGCAACAACACCTATACATGTCACTTATTTGTGGCCAGTTGCCTTCTTAAAAAAGCTGAATATGACAGAAATGTGCACAGACACATAACACAACTGGTTAAACCAGCTCTGTCTGTAAAGACTGAATGGTAACAGTTTTAATTCTACTCTAGTATATTATTATCATGACTGTATTATTATCTATATTATTTCTGTGATTTTGACGTTTAAATGTCAGCCATAGTGGCAAATAAAACTGCCATGGGCAGAGGTCAAGCCACGAGTGACCAGTTTATACACAGACCGAGTGATAATGGTATACAAATAATCTGTAATCTAGAAAAGTTAATCATTTGAAGTGTTAGTTTAATGTGCTAAATTCAGCCGACATACGGCTGAAATCAGCCGTACCAGCCTGAAGTGAATAGCTGAACAGCGCTCGGCTCACTTCGCTTCAGGTCGGTTGTTCACTCGGCTGCCTACGTGAATAGACCCATTAATGTTACCTATTTTTATATTGACAGTATGGTTTGTTTAATTTGGCAAAAAAATTTATGGAGTCACATAAAAATGAATGTACTGAATCACACTATAAATTAGGCTTTTGTAAATGAGCAATTAAAGATAAGACAGTGTATTTTTCAACCCTTCATCCTCCTACAAAGACTGCTGTGCTTTCTTTACTGAGCAGCCTGACCGTGATCAAGAAGGAGATGTCAAAATTTCTCATTAAAACTTGAACTTCGGGCACACTATCCCTCTGAAGACTTTTATTTTTCATCTACAGGCTGTTCTACATGGAATTTCTTCCTAAAACTAACCCTACCCTAATTATCTTCTTGTCATTTGGAGAAGGAAGATTCCTCTGACAGTGATATGCTTGGTGGGTCAGTCTTTAAAATGAAAAGCCTTATGATGTGTACAGACTGACTTACCTATTGTTCACTGACCATATTGATGCTATTCGGGTCAAAAATGCAGAGAAGCTAAAATCCATATTTTCCTGTGACATTTTCCAGGATCCAATTTTAACGGTTGTGACATCTTATCCTGAATAATATGCTACTGACAAGTGAACCCATAGTTTTATTCATTACTTTAAGGTGGACTGGAAGAAAACTTTTGAAGAAAGTACTATGCATTTTGTATATTAAGTGCCAGACCAAGGTTCTTTAGCACCAAAGGTGAAAATGCCCCCCCACACTTCCCAGAATATATATTTGCCTATGTGCTCGCTACCCTGCCACCAGTCATCAATGTAAGAGGGTAACGTGTGCTAACAACTTCCCTGGACACTCACTAAAGCTCATCCCGCACATCAGTCTCGGTAGAAGCATTGTCCAGCTGGGCTTCGAAGTGCGGAGACGGAGCACAGCCGGCTTGGATATGGTCTGAGTCTAGCTGCATCGGAATCTACACCAATCCAGCAGAGATTGAGAAAAACGACCGGACGACAGTTTGCGTTATTTACACAGCCTGTGGATCCATTATTGCACTTGGAACTTCTTACCGTGGGGACACCTGCATCTACCTTTCCTCTTTGTTCACTGTGCGGCCGCACATATATTGAAGTGCTTTTGGGATATCTCTCTAATTTGAAATTCAAGCCCGAGGGCTAGTGAGAGTCCCAAGCAGGGGGAATAGGATTCCTATCTCTGGATCCCAACTACTACCACCGGATACGCTTATTGAAGCAAAAAATCATTCAGCGTGGTGGGATTCGAGCAGGACTGTCTCTCCCCGAGCTCCCTGAGCTACATGAGCTGTGAGTAACTTGGGATACATTGTATCTGTACACGAAATACATTGTATGTATCTGCTTTAACCTTTTATGCCACACCAGTTGGCCTGCAGATCATCCATGGATCGTTTACTACTGTTTACCCAAGGGAAGTTTTTTAATTGTTTTTAAATGTTTTGTTGTGGATGTATAAGTTTGTTTTTCAACGATTAAATATTCAATTTGATAAATTATTTAAAAAAAAATTCTACCTGTTTACTGAACCAGCTCCGAGTAAGGGATTTCTATAATTAGGGGACAATCCATAATTTGAATAGTTTTGTTGAAACCCTGGGGATTGGTATACTATATAATAATATTGCTTTGGCGTAACTCCATAATGTTCCCCTGTTTGCTGCAATCATCAATGTATAACCAACCTGAGACATAAATCCACCTCAAGTTTTTCACTTGTATGTTGGACTAGTCTTCAAGCATGCTGCAAGCTGTTAGAGACTCAACTTTTAAAGAAATAGGCATCAGCAGGCAGAGAAAGAGGGCAAGCAAGCATGCCTCTTGTGCTGCCTTCTAATGATGAGCTTTGCTTACGCATAGTGGACCGTTTCTGTACTGCAAGAAGGTAGGCAGTCTGCTACTATGAACTGTGTACTGCCGCAGCAGAACAGATTGAAGGTCTGGTCTTTTTTGCACCTTTACTTCTGCTGTCATCTATTTTACCTACCCATCAGCCCAGCCTTGGGTATATTGCACTCCTTGCTGTTATCGTATAAGATAGTAGGATATTTGAGGGGACCTTGAATTTCTATGTCGCATAAAAGCCAAACCTGACAAACCCTGTAAGACATTTTAATGGTTATGAGAAAAGTGCAGTAACATCTAGCAACGATATTTCCTTATTATTCAGCTGTGAACATTATCAGAGGTCACAGTTTCCTCTAGGCTCAGAAATCCAGAAATGAACATGTTAAACTTATTCCACTCAACCATTAACCCCTTTTCATATTTGTCATGAATCTTTCAAGGAGAGTCTGCATTATTCCACAGAAACAGTATTTTTGGCAAAGGAAAAAAAGCAACCATATATTTACCATTACTTTTATGATGTGTTTTAGTATACATAGGTATAGGAAGTTAACCAAAGCCTACTTATACATCCATGAAATTACATCTGGTTTTTTTTTTTTTTAATCTAAGCCCTACTTAGGACAAAGAGCAATGTGAAAAGTGCAGTAATCCATAACAACCAACAGAAGTATTTTCATGATATTCCTGAATTAAACTAATGTTAAAAGATTATTTTTTTTGTTAGTTGCTGTTAGTAACAATACAGTGATCTCAGGCAGAACATTTAGTAAATAAATCTGACATACACTATAATTTTACCTAGAACACTTTATGTATAACACTTTAAAAATACCCAATATGGAAATGGCTGCCATGTATAAATGTGTATACATTTAAAACACTGCAGCATTTATGCAGTGCACAGTCTATGGAAAACGAGTGCACAGACCATAACATTTTAATGAGGGCTGTGCTAACCCATGCATCCAGGGGTACAGGTGTCGGCACGCTGCCTTTGTTCTACAGGTAATTATCAGATGGCAGAAATACCATAGGATTACCTAGCCTGTGCAGGGCCAAAATAGACAGCTTGTTGTCAACTTGTGCTAGATTTTCCTTCATTATTGCACAGTTCTCCCAGTGTTCTTTATCAATTTCTAGGCATTTTGTTTCCAGAAACTAAACACACTATATTAGTTCTCTGAATATTGTGCAACACTTACCCTAAATGGTGAAAAGCTCATAAGAACTGGTATAAACCTAGAAAACTTGATCATATAT
Source organism: Nanorana parkeri (assembly GCF_000935625.1). NCBI lineage: Eukaryota > Metazoa > Chordata > Amphibia > Anura > Dicroglossidae > Nanorana > Nanorana parkeri. Next base: position 52,246 of record NW_017309354.1, read on the forward strand.
CATTAGTATTGATAAGCCTAAGTACCTGGGGCATCTGGATCAGGTCTCCAAGCAGCTGCCCTGAGCCTTAAGCCTATGACACCCAATATTATTGTTTAATGCTCTTGTCTAATGGTTCAACATTGCCGGAATATGGAGTCCCTGTAGAGTCCCATGCAAATCTACATAATTCCTTTTAATATAGGATAATGGAAGACCAGTCCTTGGATGCATTTCATTGGGTGCATGCCAATATATTTGGCATAAGAACATGGTAGAATACCCAAAGGAACATTGTCACCCTGATTTCTTACAGTCTCTGGGTGTATTCTCAGACTTCCGCATTCTAATCCTCTCCTACAGCAGTCTAAGCTAGCTTCCACAAAGCAGAGGCTCCTGTGTTTTCTCTGCACCAGTGTTGCAAAAAACCACCGAAGGTTCAAGCAGTGCTCCAGTGTCCATAGCTATTTTCCCATCAGCTCTATTATCCTGAGCAGCTCTGAGACAGGCCTCATCAGCATCAAAATACTTGGCAGATTCTCAGTACCCAGGCCAAGCTCTCAGGGCCCTGAAACAGAATCCAGGATCTTTGAGACAGGTACCCTTCTACAAATGTCCATTTTTTCTAAAAGAACCCTTCCAGAAAGTTGCTCCCGGTATATCTAGTAGTGGATAGACATATTCAAATGGACTTGTCCTGTTACATTGAAGACGTTAGAAGTAACTTCCTCATTTCTAATGAGTGTCAGGAAGATGCAAGAAAAAAAAAAAGGGTATTTCCACAGTGGGGTGTGCGAGGACCCAGAGGGGAAAATAAAAAAAGGGGGCTTTTAAGAAACATTTTGCACTAACAACATAAGATCGAAGCAATTGTAGCAAGAGAATTTTTTTCAGGTAACCCCAGGTAACTCAGGCACCTTAAACCAATCACAATGGAATCTGTCAAAGCAGATTCTGAGTGTCAAGCAACATGATAGGAGGCGTGAATGTTTGTGAGCACAGCATTCTAGAAGACTCATGCTTTTACAGTATAACTAAGTCCAAAAACAAAAATATAGTCATTAGACGTAGTGGCTGGCTGCATTATTTACATTTTTCAGGCTAAGAATATTTTGGCTAGTAAAGAAAGTACTTGCTGATGCTGCCAGAAATGCAGTGTCCTTGTCACTTGCTGTGTGATGAACTCAAAGCAACCACAATGTTATTTGTTTTGTATAAAAAAAATGACCAACATCCCCCCCGCCCCAATACAATGTAAATGAACAAAGGCAGACATGTTTGAAGTCCAGCCTGGGTGGCACCATGGCTGTATCCATAAATATATTGGAGGGGTAGAGGGGTAAACATAGCCAGCCAGCAACAGGAAGTGTGTTATTCACAGGTTTACCAGGTGAAAATATAGGGACAGGCTTCCCTACTCTCTGAATGGTGCAAATGTATCACAGGTTTACTATTGCATTAGTTGCAGTGTGCTAGAGTATTATGAGACAACATAATAAAATCACTTACTATGAAATTCATGTTTTCAATGCATGGTCAAATTATATGTTTTGTTGATTTTATCAGTGAAAAAAACGGTAAATAGATCATTCCAAGTAAGGTAACAGAGTCACTTAACAGCAGGAACCATGCGTTGCCTGCTCTTACCTTCACTTTCCACACCACCACCTTCCCAATGTATTACTATTGCCCCTGAAGTCTTATGCAGATACTGAATCTATGTACATATATAGCACTGGGTAACCTCCCCTACAGAACTGTATTATTCTTGCCAGGGATGATATAGGGATTCATGAGGTGAGATAACAGCACTCAAGTCTGGCAATAGGTTACTGAGGTAAGAGTTGTGGAAAGTGGGGGAGTGTTCACATGAGCTCCCAGTAACCCCCACATGTACCCCTCCAAGTTTTTGAACTTTCAGGGGGTTTCAGTCCCAGGTCAGGGAGATGGGGCATGTTGACAGCAGTCAAATAAAGATACCTTCTCTACAGCGGACTTAAAAGCAAATGTTTACAGATTTTCTGTTACACATGTAAACATATTTTTTTTTTTAAATTCAATATAGTAGACTATACAAAAACATTAAATGGGACATATGCAATAGTTTAGCCACGCTGTCGGTCAGTAGTTGATAATATTTCCTTTGCAATAAAATCACAACTTCCAAATATTCTCTCTATATCATCTAGTGATTTTCTGTTAATAATTTAATTATTTACCTCCCACTGTTCCTTGCACAGTGCTTCCTCTTTGGAAACATTCTTCGGTTGTCTTACATGCACTGAAAGACTGACATCTAAATATAGATTTTCAATAATTGCAAATAATCAAATTAAATTAAATCAATACGGATTTCAGCTACCATTAATGTATTCTGTCAGACATTGAATTGAAATTACATTTGATGGCTTAGAAATTCAATTCCTAAATACTGTACGCCTGGCGTTCACTTGCATTGATGATTCTGCCATGCATAACGCATCCTAGTTAATTCTTTCAAATGTATTTTGTGTTTATCTGGTGATAGGTCTTATGGGTTTGGACAATATATTGCTAAAAATTCTTTTTTTTTATTGTATTTGAGAGTGAACTGACTAAAACAGAATCAGGAATCATCACTGAACCCATTTTTTTGCCAATTGGTTGTCTAGTCCACCTATTTTCTGCTTGACATATACAGTATGTGCAGATTGGGCTGTCTGTGTATTCTGCCACTTAGGTGGCAACATCTAAAATATGCACATGGTTTGGGCAGATGCCAATCACTTATATCATTCAGGAGACAATTGGAGCAGTCATTCAAAATCTACATATAGGGGACAATGTAGCCCTCCTTGCATCCAACATCCTATCAGTTTGGTGTTTAGTGGATACCTCTAATCCCGAAAATAACCTTTGTCTGTAGACAATCTCCTGATGAATATGCATAATTACAGGTTAAACATTCTCTACACTGGTTTGGTATCAGAGACAAGCATTGCATTTAGATATGAGTTTTTTTCCCTTTAGATCTATAGCATTGCTGTAGCACTTATAATTAATTTTCACCCCTAGAAAATTATATGCTTCTCGCTTGATGCTACACCTGCCACTCTGCAAACATTCCATGACTGTGTGCCAGTATTGCCAAGCTGAGATTGGCTTTCATCATTCTCTACCCTCCACCAATCCCTTAACATGGTCATCATGATGATCATTGCTGGCATGTCTGCTTTGCAGGAAGTACGGCCAGGCCCGGCGCTACCGCAAGGCAATTCAGGCGGCCGCCTGAGGGCGCTGCAGGGTGAGGGCGGAAAAAACAGGGCATTTTGACAAGTGCTTGTCAAAATGCCCGATGTTTGCACTATGTTTTTTTTTCACTTACCTTCGGCGCGGGAGAGCAGCGGCGAGTCAGCGCTGGTCCAGTGGGAGGAGCTCCAGGTGGGGTCCTAATTTAGCTGGCCGGCGACTGCCAGAGGATCCCGACACGCGCGGCACCTCAGGCAGTCACCAGCCAGCTAAATTAGGACCCCACCTGGAGCTCCTCCCACTGGACCAGCGCTGACTCGCCGCTGCTCTCCCGCGCCGAAGGTAAGTGAAAAAAAAAACCATAGCGCAAAAATCAGGGCATTTTGACAAGTACAAGTACTTGTCAAAATGCCCTGTTTTTACAGGGGGTCGGGGAGGGGGGGGCGCCAAAATTCACCTTGCCTGTGTAGGCAGGAATCCTAGCACCGCCCTGAGTGCGGCTATTGTGTCAGTGTTATTATCTCCTCCTCTCCCTCAAGTCAGTGTGTCAGTGAAATTATCCTTTTCCCTCAATATATCAATTGAACTAATATCTGTTCTCCACTTACAATTGCCACATGATTCCCTGTAAAAGTTCCACACAACAATGCGGCAATAAATCAGACCCTGAACTTAGTCTTCTTACCTTGCTGCACAGTCATATCAGTTTTTATCCAATAAAAAGATAATGGGGTTAATCGTATTAATGAATCTGATAACTAGTATGAAGGTTCCCAGGTGAGGGTTCGTGACATTAGGTGCCACTGGCTAGGCTAACTAAAGCTGCACACCCTGCGATGCAGTGTAAAACCTACTGAATGGCCACTTAACATAAAAAGGCTGAGGATTTTCATTTGTAGTGTGATATTCCCATATGCAGCAAATACATTTGTGAATACTAGAGAAGTTTATTAAAAGGGCCAACCAGTTTTCCATATGCACAATTGGAGAGGTACTGCTGCAGATTGGGGCTTGGCTTTCAGTTACAGTTAGCATTTGGTGTAGGACAACAGCTTACCATTCAGGGGCATTCACATATATAGGCCATGTCACTACACATTTAAAGCCACTAGGATTCTGGTTCACCCCTTATATGTGCTGTCTCTCCCTGCTACATGACAATATGTACATTAAACACACAGTATTGAATGCTACAGTTATCTGGATACTTGGCATGGGTCAAACTGAGTTTCAATAGATATCCAAATGCAATTTACCTAGGACTACAGGTATTCTTTCTTCTGTCCTGCTATTCCTTAAGGGTTTGTCTTCAAAACATATTTAGGTAATAAAAGGAAGAAAGATAGGGTCTCCGGAGGGGTGCAATTAAATAGTCAAGAGAAATGTGCTAAAATATATATTACATTTTTATTTTATATAGTATAAAAAACGATGCATTTCATATATCAAACAGAACAGTTAATGTATCTAACAAAAACCTTGCATGGATTTTGTTTGTATAGACATCAATTTAGTACATACATATTTGTGTGATCCGAGTTATTCAGGATATAAAGCATGACATTAATCACAGGTTTGACAGATTTATAATAGTCCCTTTGAGGGGTTAACTTAATAGGTCCCGACGCGTTTCGCCAGTGGCTTCATCGGGGGACCCAAAATAAGTGGATCATGCAGGTTTAGTCTGTGAGGCAAGGGAGGCACTTGGAGAGTCGAGAGAGCGGAAGTCGAATGAATCCAAAAACCACCTCCATGATCTCCTTTGTGTCACAATCGGGATCCCAGGGTCATATAGGGAGAGATGGCATCCAATCATCCAGCCGGCCTCACTGGGAGGCTGATGGTGTGTGGCTGGCTATGTGCCTCCGTAGTGTGTGGCAGG
>NW_017309354.1:57423-76312 GCF_000935625.1 Nanorana parkeri
CCCTTGCCTGTTAGATATATGAAATGCATCGTTTTTTTATACTATATAAAATAAAAATGTATTATTTATTTTAGCACATTTCTCTTGGCTATTTAATTGCACCCCTCCGGAAACCCTATGTTTCTTCCTTTTATTACCTAAATATTAATTTAGGGGGAGAGGTGTCAATTAGGAGCACACAGGAGGTAACCCACGATTTATAAATTTCAAAACATATTTAATGTTTTTTTTCACATAATACCTTTATCAGTGGCAAGCAGATTTTCCCTTGTCACTGGCTTAGGTGACCACTTCAGCCTTGTGCTATTTTATGACCACTTCTCTCGTGTCTTTCTTCTTGTCAGATTTGTTAATTCTGCCGCTACGTGCCTTTAATGTGCATGTACTATATATCTTGGTGGTGCGGTAGAATTGGATAGATAGATAGATAGATAGATAGATAGATAGATAGATAGATAGATAGATAGATAGATAGATAGATAGAATAGAATAGAATAGAATAGATAGTCGAAATTTTTTTAAGCAATTCTATCACTGTTTGAAGTCCCAGTGAGTGTAGTGATGCTTATTAAATCAATGAAAAGTAGTAGTAAAGTAGAAGCAAGAGCTCTAACTTTATGTGGCTTTCTGTAAAAGTGTTGCGTATTTAAACAGAAGGTGCCTGAGGACAACACAGATGACAACTTTGCGATTACAGCATGAATCTAAAAAGTAAATGCAGTTTCAGCATTGGTAACAGTCTGCGCTACAACATTGTGCCATATTTGACATATTCACATGCAGAACCATGGATTAAGGCACTTTGTGCTCTATAAGGAGCCCCCGGCATATAGGTACTGCAACCTGACAGTCCATCCTGGCTATCTGATTAAGGAAACCCCCCTGGTCCTGTATTTTCCAAGCCTCAAACTCAAATCAACACCTTAGAAAAGAAGGCTAGCAGGCTGTCAACTCACTGCTGTTAGTGGGCAACAAAATAACCTTGAGGATGAATTGGTCCACAGTGCCTGCAGCAAAGAATAGTTGAATGTCCATACATGTACACAGTTCTACTTTAAGACTGATCATGACACATAATTGAGAGATGGATCAATACATGGATCAGTAGGGACAACTAGGGGTCTATTCAAGAAGCAGCAGTAGGATCTAGCCGTAGCTTCTGCTGATCCTTCGGCTAGCTTTGACCCCAGGACCCCTTCGGTTCAGTATTCACTATAGCCCGTACAGCTCCCGAAGTGGCCGGGCGGCTCAGTCGAGCCGCAGGCATATGCTTCGGCTCGACTGAGCCGAGGTGAAAGCCGAAGCTGGCTGAGCGGCCAGCCGACAGCCTGCTTCTGACAGCTGGGCGGAGCCAGCCGTGATCTTACGGCTGGCTCCGGCCACTTGCAGAGAGATCAGCGTCCCTGGTTACCAGCTAACCAGTCTCCCGCTCCCGGCCGCCCAGGAGATAAACAGTGCTTTTTCTTTTTTATTCTGACATGGAGCCGTTGGCTGGGGTCAGAAAAAAAACAAAAACAAATTTTCACCATAGGAATGGATTGCTAGATTCCTATTGGCTATTTCAATTTGCAATAGCCAATAGCAAACTAGCTAAATCACCCGCCCACTGCTGCAGTTCTCCATCAGGTCCCCACTAGTGATTGACAGCAGCAGAGGGCGGGTGCAATAGCTAGTTTGCTATTGGCCATTGCAAATTGAAATAGCCAATAGGAATCTAGCAATGCATTACTACGGCGAAAATGTTTGTTTGTTTTTTTGATGGTAGCAGTACCGCCGGCCAATAGAAAACAGTTGGGCGGAGCTAGCAGTCACTGCTAGCTCTGCACAATCATTTTCTATTTTTGTAAAAACTTTTTAAACTATTTTTCTGTTCTGCTCGGTCCCCCGGCATTCGGCTATTCACTCACTGCTGTTCGGCATCTATAAGAATAGACCGAACAGCAGCGAGTAGATGGAACATATCTGTTCTTGTTTTTTTCATGTGTACAGATGCTGAAATAAATACAAATTTAAAAATAGAAAACTGGAAAATATATATTTTTTTTGCAGAAGCTATAGCTGACCATAAATAGCCTGATATCCACAACAATTCTATTAATTAGACCATTGCCAACAGTGAATGCAGCATAAATTAACTTCCTATACAAAGCATACTATAGTATAATGAGTGCTTCACAAGTAGTGATCTACTGTAGTCTTGCAGTCTGAACTTTAGAAAAGTAGTTAATAATGGCAGTTCTCATATTTTCCTTTCTTTACAGGCTCACTTTGTGAACATTTTTGGGCTATAAAAAATATGTATTTTATATGAGCAGTCCAGCTGTATTAATCATAAGAATATAAGAAAATATCGTAGTGTCTGAAAGATTTATTTGTGCACACATAAGTGCATTCAGTCATCAGCAGATGTTTTAAACATCTGAACTCTAACATGCATTTGTTATCAGGATTTTTGTGAGAATGTACAATCCTTTTAGCTGTGTTGCAGTATGTCAACATATCATGTTACACCAACTTTGATATTTATGTGAAGATGCATAAAATATCTGGAGAGGCACAATGAAAGTTTACCACCTTAGGGGAACGCAGGGCAGCCATCAGAAATTTTGGGGCCCCTTACACAGCTTTAGGCCTGCCCACCGCCACCACACTGAGCCAGTCACATCCGTCTCGGCACCGAGGAGCTTACACTCTAATGTCCCCCCACAGTTACACACTATTATTATAATACATTTATATAGCTCTGACATATACCGCAGTGCTGTACAGAGAACACTGAGTCAGTCACATCATTACTTGTTAGTGATGGGATCAGGCGTGTTCGCAAGCGCCTCATGCCGAGTCCGCAAGGAAGCTGTCATTGCGCAGGGCCAATCACAGGCACTGAGACATTTCCCGATCTCTGCAGCTGCGGACCGGGAACATGCCTGTGATTGGCCCTGCGCAATGACAGCTTCCTTGCGGACTCGGCATGAGGCGCTTGCGAACACGCCCGAGCCCATCACTATTCCTTGTATAGAGGCGCTTACACTCTAATGTAGAATGGCCCCGCTTGTAGGGGGACTACAAATCCCAGCAATAAATTTATACAGCAATGCAGAACAGTATATGACTCTGGGCTACGTAACACGCTGAACTCTGGGCTGCGTACTCTGGGCTGCGCACCTGGCTCTGGGCTTAGTAGCGCACCTGGCTCTGAGCTTAGTAGCGCGCCGGGCTCTGGTCTTAGTAGCGTGCCTGGCTCTGGGCTTATTAGCGCGCCTGGCTCTAAGCATAGTAGCGCGCCGGGCTCTGGGCTTAGTAGCGCCCCTGGCTCTGGGCTTAGTAGCGTGCCTGGCTCTGGGCTTAGTAGCGCACCTGGCTCTAGGCTTAGTAGCGCACCTGGCTCTAGGCTTAATAGCGCACCTGGCTCTGGGCATAGTAGCGCACCTGGCTCTGGGCATAGTAGCGCACCTGGCTCTGGGCTTAGTAACGCGCCGGACACAGGGCTTAGTAACGCGCCGGACACAGGGCTTAGTAACACGCCGGACACAGGGCTTAGTAACGCGCCGGACACAGGGCTTAGTAACACGCCGGACACAGGGCTTAGTAATGCGCCGGACACAGGGCTTCGTAATGTGCTGAAGACAGGACCCATCTGAGACCCCACACAGCCCACCTGAAAGTGACCCTGCAGAGCACACCATACATGCTGCACAGCCCATCTAAAACTCTCTATGGCGGGCTCTGCAGGTCCCAGGTGGGCTGGTTGGGGCTGCATCTCCCTTACAGCTCCTCTTACCTGCTCCTGCTGCTGGTGCCAGGCCTCCTCTGCCGCCGGACTAGCAGAAGTGACGTGATCCCCCGCTACCTCTGGCCACTCGTCTGCGTCGCTGTCAGACTAGGATAGTGATGGCGAATGTTTTTGAACCCGAGTGCCCAAACTGCGACGTAAAATCAATGTATTTATCTCAAATTGCCAACACTAAAAATAACTTTAGTATTGCATTGCAGTTCGGGCGCTCGGGTTTAAAAAATGTTCAGCATCACCGCTTCAGGGAAAATAGGGAAACATGCATATTCAAATATTTATACACTCATTAACCACTTGCTGCCCGGAGCAATTTCTTACAGTTGCGCACACACATGATAAAATCAGAATTCTTGGCTAGAAAAAAGCTTCAGACCCCCAAACAATTATATACTTTCTGAAAGCGGAGGCCCTGTAGAATAAAAAGATGCTAGTTGCACTTTTTATGTTGCACGGTATTCACGCAAATGTTTATCACATTTGTTTATCACATGTTAAAACAAGTATTTTTAGGATGAAATTTAGTGCACAGAAACAGAATATAATGGACAATTTTTTGGTAAAATATAAAAGACGGGGTCACACAGGGGAAACCGCAAAAAGCTACAATAACCCAAATTTCCCATAGGCGACACTTTAAATGCTTTTACAGCTCATCAGTTTAGTGCTGTCAGTGATTGATGGGCGGAGAATTATTGTTCTCACTGCGACGTTCGTGACGATACATAACGTGTGGTGCAATTTTTGTTTTTGCATGTAGGCGCATCCGACGCGTGTTTGTGTTGTATGTGCGTGCACATGCAGAGCGGGGGACCTTAAAAAAAAGTTTTTTGCATTTTTCATTTTTTTATGTTACTTTAATTTTTAAAAAAGGTCAGCCAGGCCTTGTCATGTGTTCCTTTATAAAAGCCAATCAGGTAAGGTGAAATTCTTAACGCTGAACTTCCCTCAGTTCAGTATTGTGTGGCTCTTCCCAGACAGAAGTGTTGAATGCTTAAATGCTTGCTTTTTCTTGGGTGGGAGTGTGTAAAGCAGAGGAATATTTCTTGTGTTTGCAGACTTTTTCCTTGCAACTTTTTCCTTGACTTTTTCCTTTTCTTCTTTGCTGGTTGCGCAGCTGTCCCCTTGCCAATATGATCTCATACATTGCTGGTCATGCGGTCTTGTACAGGCAGTCCCCGAGTTACAAACATTCGAGTTACGTACGGCTCGTACTTACAAATGGAGGCCCCAGGCTGTTCCACTAGTTGTAATGCTACCGTCTGCGTGCCGACGTTCATAGTACTGTACCTCCTGTATATTACAGGAACTTGTTAGACGTGCAGACGAGGAGTGGGTCTGGTTCATAGTACTGTTCATCCTGTACATTGCAGGAAATTATTAGACGTGCAGACTGGGAGTGCCTGCCGCTTCTTCCGGGTCTGGTACTGTAAATTACAGAAGTCGTACAAACATCTGTCCACTTTGCATCTAAAGTAATTTTTTTTTCTTTGTTTTGGTTAGCATGGTGTGGGGTTAGAGCCACTGTGAGGACAGCAAAACAAGGGTTACAAGGGGTTAACCCTTCCTTCGAAAACGAGAAAAAAAATTTGCCTGTTCCAACTTACATACAAATTCAACTTGAGAACAAACCTGCAGACTCTATCTTGTTCTTAACCCGGGGACTGCCTATATTGTACATGAGGAGGTCAACAGCGCACCTACATGTAACAGCTATACTAGTGTTTTATTTATTCTTTATCTTTAATTGTTGACAATATCTGTTATAAATATTCGCTCCTGTCAAGTTCTTTGGCTGCACAGAGCATTTAAAAGTACTAGTCCAGACCCTCTGGAGGAAGGATCAAGAAAAATAAATTGGCCATGATCCACCCACTTAGTAACATCCACTACACGGTCGGTAAATTACTGTAGATAAGATATGTTGATGTGTCAGTCACTACACTGTTTAAAATAACAGGAGCTGCTACACTCATGGCCACATATATTTCCCTGCCATCCTGCATGGGCGGTTTAATGAGGAAACTTGCAAATATAATGCCTTGCAATTCACAGGAAATAAATATGATTCCCAACATTACTGGTCATCGCAAACATAAATATAACTTTTATGGAGGGACGAAATAGCAGATCCATTTTCATACAAAATTATAATGTTCTTCCCTTTGAGGTAGTATATCACTGATTTGGTGGGTTTTGCTGCCCCCCTGCAAAGTGCTGCCCAAGGCCAACACCTTGTTTGCCTTGTGGTGGATACACCCCTGGTCCAGGCTTTGGACTTTCAACAATTTACATATGCTTAAACTAAATCCCTCTCTAGCTGCATGCACCAAGGAGTATGATCATTTCATGTTTCCCCCTGCCAGCAGTGAGTAGGCAGGCTGCCAGTCTTTTAGCCTGTAATGCAAACACAGAGAAGGTCTACAGAAAGAGGGAGAGAGATTCACTGCTAAGGATAGGTTCAAAGAGAATCCTGTGAATTTATTTGCAGATTTGCCTGGGAGAATTTTCTTAAACCATAATACACTACGTGGCCTTGAATGGCCAACCGTCCTAAAAGGACAACAAAAGGGGATCGGGGGGCATAGAGCAGCCATACTGTCAAGGTATTGAAAGATGCTATGGGGATTGTTAGTTCTTTAAACAAACAACCCCTTTGTTGCCTTTTTTGTTTGTTTGTTGATTTTATTTTAGGGTTGATTTGAGGTCAGGGGTCAAATTTAGCTTCTGTCTTGTCCATAGCAAACCTTTTTTGTTTTTGCTTCAACACTTGCCTTAAAAAGGAGGGGGTGTATGGCATTTTAAGTTCTTCATTTATTTTGGGTGTATATTGTCTTTTCATTGTATGTTAACAATGCCTTTTTTGCCGCAAAGCTTCCCTTAGTTTTGGGGTTTCATGATTTTTATTTGTATGTTGCTAGGGCATTTTTTTAGGTTTGGGCTGCTCAATGCACCCCTACGATCTCCATAGTAAAAATAAAAGTTAGGCATACACTGGTAATGCCTATTATCCCTGATTAAAATTGTCCTGCTAATGGCCAATTTTACACTAATATATCCTCTGAAATGTCTTAATTTTTGTAGTAAAACCCCTGTATGTGCTTTTTGTCTCTTGCTAATTTAGGCCTAGCCTTGCTCGTTAAAATTGTCCTGCTCCTGGCTATTTGTATACTGCTGTATCATCTGGCTCTTAATTCTTGTAGTAATACAGAAAAAACCTGAGTATACTATTTGTCTCTATTACATTACAGCCTATTATCCCAGATTAAACCTGTTCTGCTGCTGGCTAATTGAACACTGTTGTATTCTCTGCAGATTGTTTCTTCTTGTAGTAAAATCCAAGCATGTGCTTGGTCTCTAGTAAAACAAAGCAAAATGACAGAAGGAATTCTGTAATTCTCTTTTGTCATCAATAGCTCTCCCTGCCTCTCAGCATTTTTTTTTTTTTTGAGTGTACGTCAAGCCGCTCATGCACATTTTAGTTTACACTGCTACTGAACCTGTCCAAGAAAATCATACTGTTCTTCAGCACAAATTACAACTTTCGGGCTTCCACCAAGAATACTATTTAAAGGATTTCATAGAAATGGCATAAAAAGGCCTTCTGCTGTACGGTAGTTTAAAAAAATGTTTTTTTATTGGTGCATGTCCTACATGACCTACATGACAATGGACATCTCCCCATGCCTTTTTAGACAGTAGTTTGCCTATTAGCCCAAAAAAATGGCAGGAACATACTAACAAGATTCGTCTTCCATAGACTTTAGTGCAGTTTGGTGTTGAGTTCAAGTTTTCCAAATTTCAAACAAGATACGCCTCTGAACAATGAATCGAACCTGAGCAGATTCGTTCATCCTAATTCATTGCATCTCTTGTAAACTTAGTAGCGATGACTGGTAGATTGCGATGTCATCTCCTCCCGCCGTGGGGCTTCTCCTCTGGATCCCCACTGCTCTCCCCCCTCTGTATGCAGGGGGAATCTGAGGAGAAGTGAACGAAGCGCTGCGGCTGGCGGTTGGGGGGGGCAAAGGAGGGAGCCGCTGTCACAGAACTAAGGCCGAGCGGTGAGGAGAGAGAGAGACACTCGGCCAGGATCTGACATCCGGCGACTCTCTCTCTCCTCACCGCTTGGCCTTAGTTCTGTGACAGCGGCTCCATCCTCTGTGTCCCACGGCTGAAGTGCTTCTTTCACTTCTCCTCGGATCCCCCGCTGCCTCTGCCCAGGAGAGCAGCGGGGATCCAGAGGAGAAGCTGAGCCCCCGTGTGCGTGGCCAAGCGGTGGAGGATCGGTACATATCAGTGATACGTACCAATCCTTTGTGCAGGACAAACACTGGAGTGATCAGCTGATCACTCCAGTGTCTGTAAATAACTGGGGACACATAGTACTATGTGTCCTTAGTTATGAATGAACATCACTTCCTGTTCATTCATGAGTTTCTCAATGGGGAGAAGCACTCTGTACAGAGGCTCCTCCCCATTCAAAAAGTGGATGATAGTAAATATTTTCCGAAATGAATGGGAAGCCTCTGCTTTTCATTCATTTAGAACAGAGGCTGCAGAAAAAGAGATTGAGGACTTTGTGTCCTCAATTTCTTTTACTATTATAAAAAGGAAATATCAGGGGCTGTTTAGACTCCTAATATTTCACTGAAGCCCCCCCACCCCCAAAAAAAAACAGTAAAAAAAATTAAATTAAAAAAATGTAATTAAATAAAAAATAGTAAAACATTTTTTACAAATATCCTGGAGGCAGAGCGCTGGGTGACGTCACACGCCTGTTGGGGGGACATTTTTTTTTGCCTCGGGCGCAAAAGCAGCTGGCCACGGCTATAATGATCCCGCCGTGCTCATGCCGCTGCCGGCTGAATGTATCAGACGCCGCAGGTGGAAAGGGCCGGGACACCTCTCCCCATGTGCAACGTCGGCCACATGAGCACCGCGGGAGGGCAGGATGCCGGGGCCTCTAGGTCGCACTGGAATGCAAGCCGGCCGACTCCCTGCGTTCAGGGGTGGTAAGGTGTGTAGGGTTGTATAGAAGTGAATGGCAACGCAGCCAAGCCCCCCGCACACAGTGCGATCGCCAGCACCCGGAACGCAGGCACATTAGTGCCTGCATTCCGGTGCAGTGCGATCTGCAAAAATAGTGCTTGCAGCATTTTTGCGGATCGCAATGGACCGGAACGCAGTCACTAATGTGCATGGGTTCCAGTTGCAGGCGATCGCACTGTGGGCGAGGGGCCTGGCTGCTGTGCCTGGCTGCGGTGCCATTGACTTCAATGCACCTCCCGCCCCTGAATGCAGATGTTTTTTTCGTTGGTAGATCTCATTGAGCTCGTCATTTGATAAGTAGATCTCCAGGCGAAAAATTGTGGGCGCACCTGCTCTACAGTGTCTGCAGCTAGAGAAGTCAGTGAAAGCTTGTTCTAAAGCCCATTTACTGCTTGTTAAGAATATATAAGTAGTTAACAGCATGGTTTCAGTTGCATCTTAAAAATAATGGCACAAAAATATCCAGATTTGCATCACTTATCAATGTAATAAACCTGTTGTCTATGTTGTAAATGTATTTAAATTCCAGGAGTGTCCAGTATAGAAAGTTTGCAGCAGTGGCTCTAACATGACCGTTGACAGGTGACTATAAAACCTTAGGGGATGGTAGGGATAAGTTATAGTATAATTTTACAAAAGAATAGTTATCCTTTAAAGTAAAACTATAGATGTGATAGATAGATAGATAGATAGATAGATAGATAGATAGATAGATAGATAGATAGATAGATAGATAGATAGATAGATGTAATTCGCTCCAAGTGAATAATATTATCAATGAGTGTCTATAGTCACTCATTATATATTGTTAATATTCAGTCTTTGCTTCCTGCTTCTCAGTACTTCACTATTTTGTCTCAAATGTCACTTTATGGAAGACACATACTTCCTCAGACCCCTCAGGCAGATCGGAGAGGGGAGGGGGGAATCCAGCCCCTCCCCTGTCACGGCAGAGAGCTGTGACAGAATCGAAAGGTGAACGAACGCCGGTATGTGTTCGCTCACCTCCCGATCTACTGAGCCGACCTGTGGCAGTCTCATTGTCACAGGTTGGCTAGAACTATGAGGTGAGTGAACAGCACTCACCTCATAGTTCTCCTTTAAGTGGTAATGTCTAATATAAACATTATACATTAGTATACACATACTGAGGAAGGCATAAAATAAAGGAATAAAACTCCTTTGATGGTGAGGATGACCGTGGTCCTTCTATATAAATGCGAGGAGTGCCGCAGTGATCTGAGGATTTACTGTTGTCAGCAAACTCTGCTAAAGTTGTCAAATGTAAAGCTTGTCCAGGGAACTGTGGTTTTTGCCTTCTCTATGCATACAATAAGTCAACACTTCTAAAGCAAGTACTTTTTCAAAAAAGGGAAAAAAACTGATTATGTAAATATACATACAAGGATAATCTGAACACTAGCCTAATTTTTGTTTTTATTTTATTGATACAGTTTGCATTATGATGTCCCCTCTTGCCTGTCATTAGCATATTTGCTAAGATTCAGTAAATAGAACTTTACAACTTTACAATTTCTTACAACTAAAATATTTCAGGACTTGGAATAATCTAAGCAAAGTGGGTTAATTATTTTCAAAACAACAAATGCCATTCATAGTATAATAATTCAAAGTATTTTCCTGTTACATTGTGAATAGCATTGTGACCCTGACAATCAACTGATGTATTCAATTTACCCATAAATGTGCAAAGAATTCAATGTTTAGTAATATCAACTTAATAGAGTTTGAAAGCCTTGTCAAACAGCAAGTGTAAACATTTTAAACTAGGGATCTCAAAAAGAGGATGTAAACGTGAATAACTAGCTAACATAAACACACACTAACACACACAACCAACATTATCAATGACTATGAGTGGCCTTGAGGGATTAAAGGACTAGTCCAGATTGAGGTGACTGTTGTGCTTCCTCAGATTAAAGTGTATGTCAGGACAAAATAACAAAAAGGAGCTTCATTCACGTGTGCATTTTATATATGCCTAAAATTCAGCTTAAATTAGATATACAGCATGGTATGGTGAAAGTGGAGGTATTGCGAGGTTCTTTTCAGGTGTTCTTTTGCATGCTGTGGTTCTCTGGCATTGGACCTCTCATAAAATGGACAGAACACCTATGGCTCAGTTCTTAAGTTATGCAGCTGGAAAGGGAAAGAAGGATAAAGTAGAAGAGTGGAAGAAGACACTGAATGGGTTAAGAAATACCAGGTGGTACTAAAAAGTAATGTCTGTTGTTTCATATCTGTTGCTCATGTTAAAGTATAATAAAATGCCTGATATATGTCATACATATGATCTAAGTCAATGCTTCTGTTTTCTAAATTGTATCACGTGGATCATGGATGAGAGTTTGAAACAAAGCAGTCTACTTTGTTCCGTGGAGGAAAGGACCTCCACGGTAGTTTTCTCAGAGATACTGCCGGTGCCAAGACTGAATAGACCCCAAAGAGTTGTACGTCGTAATTGAGTTTTCTGACGAAAGAGGGTTGTTTGTCTGTTGAGATCCATACACACCTGAAGAATGTACAGTATATGGAGATATGGAGATGCAGTAATTGGCATGAGCAATGTTAGGCGCTGGGTAAAGAAATTTAAAAAGGGACAAACTGAAATTATTGACAAGTCATTGAATATTGCCATTCAAGCTCTCCTCTTCCAAAGCAATTAAAATCTGCCAGATCAGCACAAATCTGCCAGATCATGACAACCATGTCTTGGAATGACCAAGGCATCATTTTCACTGACATTTTAGTTAAAGGAGCAACAGTCAACAGTGAAACCTGTATCAGTCCACAGTCCACTTCAAAAGCTGAAGGAAGCCACCAGGAAGAAAAAAAAACACAAAAGGCATCCATGCCACACAGCTGCATCATAATAATGCACACCCACACAACTAAAGTCACCAGTTGAGTGATTTCAAGCATTGGCTAGTCAGTGGTTCCTCATCCATCATACAGCCCAGATTTGGCACCATCTGACTTCTACCTGTTTGATGCAATAAAGGACTACATCTGTGGCACAATATTTGGGGACCTGCAGAAAGTTAAAATAGCTCTGAAGCAGTATAGCAAAAAATGTTTTGTAGACTTTCCCCAAATGTTAGATCTTGGTAAAATGATGGTGCAAATGCATCACTCTTTATGGGGACTATGCAGAAGGGTAATTCTGAGTAGAGGAATTTATAGGCAACTGTATGTATGTTCATTGTTTCCATATCTGCATATTTAAACATTCTATTTCTCTACAGGCATTACTTGTTGATTCCTTCTCATATGATTACCCACCTTTCACTGTGCCATGCTACAAACCCTGACTAAGTGCCCAGGGGTGACACAGTTCTTTTTATTAACAACACCCCTACATTCAGGTTCCTTCATCTGCTTTATCTGACAGATATATTCTTCCAGACATGAGCAAAGCCTGTAGATAATTTATGGGCAGTCATATAAAAACTACCGTATATGCACATGTAGATGCAGTCATAATTTACACATCTTGCATTCTAGTACATAATGATTGGGCGAGTAAGTCAGCTTCACTGCACGTTATAGGTTTAGGATAGAGGGGTTGATTAACTAAAGGTATAGTTATTTAATTCAGCCTCATTAACCTCTGCATACTTCAAATATCTAATCAAGAGTAAGGAAAGCTTCTGTTTTTATAAATCTCCCTGCATTGAAAGTAAATTAAGCTTTAGTGGAATAAACTAGAAAAAAAAACAGTTCTATAGTAAATCAACCCCTAGTAATTCTGGATAGACAAATCAAATTGGTTTCTGGTCCATGGAAAAATGAATAGAGGTTAAAGGGTTTGTACTATGCTTCTTGCTATAGGATATAACATCGCTCACCAGAGATGGAAATCTAAAAATGTTAGTTCCATCTGTAGGCTTGAATTTGTGGTTATTCTTTCCTTTTACGATAGTGGCTGCAACTCCTTCCTTTGAGCTAAATGCACTGCAGAACCACAGCAAATAAATTGCTGAATACATCAGTATTAATGATATATTTAAAGCTGAAACTGAGGATTTTTACATTCTTAACCTTTTGTCATTTTAGTAACTAAAGAAAACAGAAGGATTTACTCACTCAGTAAAGAGTGTGTCAGCAGAAATAACAGTTTTTTCTTCTACAAGTAAAGTAGGTATGAGATGTATCCTCTAACACACATTAAAGTAGAACTGAAGCCAAAACATTTTTTGTTTTGGATAGAGTAAGGGAGGGTTATAACCTCTGTCAGTTTTTTTGCCATATGTGTCCCACTGAGGAGATTTCTGTCCGCTTCCTGTCCTACAGCCACAACAGTGAGTAAGAGGATATTCCTCAAAAAAGAGGAAAATCCCTGGTGGTCAGCAGGGTCACCAAAACTAGTTTCCCCATTGGAAGTGTTCCCATGTATTACTGTTCTGATGACAACCCAAAATTTGGGATTTTCTTTGAATTTTAGTGATAATGCTCACCAGGATGAATAGAGAGGATTAATCTCCGGAATGTGGACACAGACAGCAATAAAAACCTGGCCAGTGTTGTAATCCCTTTCTACACTATACAAAACTAAAATCACCCCCAGTGAGAGTAGAAAATCCTTTGTCCTGCACTAGTCTACAGGGAAGGGCCACAGTTCTTTGTGTGGAAGAAGCATCCTTACTGGCAGCAGACTGATATTTTTTGGCCCTGGCCCTGGCATCTGAATGGAGTAGCTTGAGAGCGAGAAAAGCTGAGCATGCACTGCTGGGCAGGTGGGCGAGTTATGTGACCCTTTTACTTTACACCACATCCCCCTGTTCATGTGGCCACATGTAAATGTATAATTGACTTATCTTTTGTGCTTAAAAGAAACTTTTCCTGAGAGAGACATAGAGGTGGCTATTGCTAACTGTTTAACCTGCTACAGCTAGTTTTCTGGCTGCCATTTTTATCTTTTGGCTTCATTACTTTATACTGTATCGCTTAACTGTAATATGTATGTAATTAATTAATTATGTCTGACTTTACTTTGACTTTAAAAATATGAATACTTGTTCCAGGTAAGTGACAGCTTCATTGGTCAGAGTATTACTCAGTCAGCCAGCATCTTTAAAAACTTATTGGCAATTGTAGCCCCCATGTTTACACCCAGTAAGATGTACTTCAAAGTGTATTTCTCCATTTGCAGCCAAATTGGTATAACACCATTTTTAATATTTGTTACATGTTTCTCAATGACATTTTAAACATTTAAAAAAAATGCTGTTTGCATAAAAAATACTCAATTCTCAAAAAGTTTTTTCTCTGTATTGAATTTTGATTTGAAATGCAAGGAGGGGTGAGGAGGGTAATGTTTACGATAATTATAGTAGTATTACACTCTCAATATTCAAGCAAATATACATTGTCCATAATGTTTCTCAACAGTTGGCTTCAACTCAACTCAGCTTCCCTGAACTACCTGTCCAGTACAAGATCACAAGGGACAGTGAAATCTCCAGCAGCTGTTCATCTACCAGCTTAGAGAAGGGAGGAAAGGAGAGGAGGAGGAAAGTGTCTTGCCTTGCTGTGCCTTGGTTTTTGTGGAGATGCACATAGCTTACTAGCACACACAAGGGTGACTCCATAGGAGCCACTCTAAAAAGGATATCAGGGCCAGTGCTCAGGGGACCAGCTGATTCTACAGGAAACTAAAACTTTTAAACGTCAGGCAACAGCATCCATGGTAATAGATTTTAGTGGTATTAGAAATGGCTTAAAAACCTTTTAACTTTATTATCACTTTAACCCTGTCTGTACTGTGCTGGCAGAACTCATTATTAGCAGTAAATTAGAATTGAACCCCGCCTTTCCTAACAAAGGGGTAAAGATTGGCTTATTTCATTGTACGTTAATGAGAGGAATCTCAGTCTGCCCTTAGTCTTTCTATTAGGGTAGCCAGCTATGTATACAAAAAGAGCACCCAGTGCAAAATATTCCTTCTGACATCATAATGACATAATTTTTTTTTTAAATAAATGTAAACAATGCATAATACCAAAGGTAATCAAGAACAATTACAGGCCATACTGATTGTGTGTTGTTAGTCATAATACATGCCCCCTCCCCATGTGGGCTCTGTGTAACAACAGACATGATCTCAAAAAAATATAATCCACAAACCGGAGATGACAGGTGCGTCCCCCATTGCCATAGCAATCAGAGGGGGAAGCCCTGAGGAAGGGACCCTGCACGGCCCAAAAGGTTGGGTTTATGTATTCATGTGACGCATTGTGAATAAATTCAAGCTGGTTATTTCACACTTATGGATGGCTGGTTTCACGTACCTTAGGGGAGTCTGAGTTGACGAGGGCGGCCTCTCTCACAGCTCCGGTCCCGGAGCACCTGGATTGGTTACAGGGGCGCCGGGGCACAGAGGGGCAAGGGTGCCAGAGGCTGGTTAGCCTGTTGCACCTGCGAGATGAGATGAAGTGCGTAGATCCGGGCAGGAAGCAGGATGCGGATGCACCGAAGAGGATCCAGAAGGCTTTAGATCCGATGAGCTGAGGAAGCTGGAAGCAGAGCACACAAGGCAGAAGGATCGTCAAGCAGGCTGAGGTCATCAATGAGCTGGCAACGTAGTACAAGTGGTGAGGCAGAATCAAGGTCAAAAACAAGCCGGGGTCTTCAGGGAGCAAGCAACAACAGAGGGTAGTCCAAGCCGGGTCAGTAACGGGTAATCAGGATACAGAAAATACAGGAACACAGAACACAGGAAGCTGACGATCTGACAGCATAGGAGGATAGCTGAACACAGCCTTTATAGCCCAGTTGGCGCCAATTGTTCAAATGACACGTCGGCGTGTGCCCGTGCGCACAAACACGCGCATGACGCGCACGTCCATGCAAAGACGCTGCTCCTATTATGGCTCTATGGTCCACAACAGGCGCCTGCGCATGCGCAGACGGCGACACTCGAACTCTGGCTCTGGCTTTCTGACAGCTGGTGACCTCTCTTCTATTTATGGTTTCTCTGCAGGGCACCATCCATCCCTGGTACTTTAAGCACCACTTCATCGTTTTGTTCACAATGGCGTGAGGAGTGAAGCTTAGATCACTGTACCTATCTTTTCCTGTCTCTCAAAAAGGCTAGGGACACCACTGATTGGATATATTCCTATGACAGCATAATGTCACGGTCCTATGAGTAGCAGGGGGTTGGACCACAGCTGCGAAACTCTGAGGGTTAGGCTTTAAGGGATTGGATCAGTCAGACAGCTCCCCACACACTCAGTGTGATGGGGATCCGTTCCACATCATGTATCCCAGCCTAGGTTTATGGTAATTGGTATTAATGATTTGTGGGGCTTGATGGGACTGTAGTACATTGGCAACCACAAGCTATGCTAGGCAAATAACCTCCTCCAATGCTCCGTTAATGTATTGGTTATATAGGTGGAGACTCCACTCCCGCAGAGGTATATGACAGATAAGGCACAAGCAGAGCCGGACACTCTTTAGCAGTTTAAGCAAGGCACAAGCAGAGACAGACATTTTTCAGCAGTTTAAGCAGGCTAGGCACAACACGGACAAGCAGGACACCAGCAATAACATAGATGGAACAAGGCACAAGCACTAGCAAGGCGTGAATCAATCCTACTGTATGGTTGTATGAGGCTAACTCCTACAGGCAATGCAGTAGCAGTAGGTAACAGCACAGGAATCTCACATGCAGGGCAATAGCCCTTGTACTTGCGATTGGGCTGCTTCTAGGACTGAGGGCTTGTTCCTTCCTGCAAGGGCTGAGGGGCACTTCGAGTGGAGAGCAGAGTTCCAGGGTACTTCCAGTTGGGGAGTTGGGGAGCCGATCGGGTTCAGTGGACACAGAAGGAGACAATCGCTTGACGTTCCACATTGACTGAACGCCGAGTGATTGCCACCGCTGCAGTTATGAGGGGGAGCCCCGTGTGACGTCACGGCCGCAGCGACGCGGCGTTGGAGAGGCCTGAGATACCGGGTGCGAGCGTGACACATAAAGAGATATGACAGGAATAAATTGTGTGCAACTTTTTTCATTGAAAAACAGCTCATAAATCAATCAGTCCCAGGAAGAAATACCCAGAACCCTGGACTAAACATAACTTCTGCTGGTAGCTGTTGAAATGTTTTGTTCATACCCTCAGGAGACATCCACGAGTCATACATAACCCCTGTACAGGGATAATGGAGAAAATGAAGAAGAGCAAGCCACCGTGTCTGGTGAAATATGTGTTGGCAGGCTCCCTGGCCCTGCGGCACATCAGCCCACCTTTGATCCTGTACCAACAATGGATATTTTCTCAGTCGTGTTTTCTGGAGCTGGGTAAAACTGTACTTTAGTTCAGTCACAGCTGGATTCCTACTACAGTTGGTATATCTGAACTAAATAGACTTCATAACAGCTGTCTCAGTCTGGATTTACCTTCACAGTTGGGTGTCTTCTACAATCATTGGGTGTGTATATATGCACTAAATAGATGGAATAACATCAGCCTGCAATTTGATATAAAATTAATACACCATACAATGTGAATGTATTATTGTATTAGAAATTGTTACATGCCTAGTGTGATAGATGCCACTGAAATGTGTTTGGCAGCCTTGGTATAGGAGAGTCTCTGTAGTTTTGGATAGATAAGGAGAGGCTTAGAACCTTTGTCAATGCTGTCTTTATCACCACTGGGTAGATTCATTGTCTTTATTTCTACTGGTGACCATGGTTACTGGGACCAAAAATAAGGGGAAAATACAAATTGTTTAGCTGTCACCAGAACAGGAATGAAGAGTAGTTCTTCAGGGGGACACTTGCTCTGGTGACTGCTGTAGAGAGAATTTTCATTACCTGGAACATTTTCCTCTCACTCCCTGTTGTATCTCTGTTTAGGAAAATCTCTCCAATGGGACACACACATAAAAATGGGATTTAGTGATCTACTTGTGTACACAAAAACAAAATATGGATTGACATATGCTTAAAGGCATGTAACATGTGACAGTGAACCTGTATATAGCTAATTGAAACTGAGCTTTTGGAGGGCTTGTAGTAGACAGACTTGAATGACAAGTGTTCCAATGAGAACTTTGCAAAGACATGGCACCATAGTGTACCATTGTGGCTTATTGACAATATCTTAGTTCTATATGTGTCTGTGATAGCCTTTAGAATCTGTACAGTACTTATAATTACACTGTTGTATATAATGAGTATGTATTTGGACTATCTAAGTTAATTCAATCAAAAGGTGTACATGGGTGGAAGTATACTACCGAGATCAGGATTGAAGGTAAATATAAAACATAGTATGATCAAAAGAAACAAAGCGCTAAAGGTAGCTGTATGAGCAAAAAAATAAGCTATAATTGATTCTGGCGAGGTCAGTATGGAAGCTAATATAAAAGTATAAAACAGGACTAGCTTCATAAACAAATATAGATATAACCAGTCTAACCAAAATACAAAAATCAACGGAATATACTACCATATAAAGTTTATTTAGGTATTTAAAGGATCATATTAGAAAAGGCCTCCATAACTGTTTAAAGGAAGTAATATAATTAATGTTTCAACAACAGGTTGCATTACTAAATATAATGAGGGGAATTTATCAAAACTGAAGCAAACAAAATCTGGAGCAGCTGTACATGGCCACCAATCAGCTTCTACCTTTCATTTTCAAAGCTTAACTGAACAAACTGAAGAGAGAAGCTGATTGGTTGCCGTGCAGAGCTGCGCCACATTTTGTCTGCTCCAGTTTTGATAAATTCCCCCCAATGTATATTATATATGTATATCAACTGTATATGTAATAAGTATAGCAATGTATTTTTGTTACCATTTTTTTGCTTTTCCATGCATTTTGGTCATATGTAGTTTAATAAAGGGCTATGTAGTATACATTTTGCATATTATGAATGTGATATCTGAATAATATTAAAACTGTTGTGATTGATTCACCTTACTGGAGACTGATCCTATAATAAAATACCTATACTAATTCCTTGATGATGTTTAACCTCTTGCCGTCCGCCCGTAGTAAAAAAACG
>NW_017309355.1:0-7323 GCF_000935625.1 Nanorana parkeri
CACATAGTACTATGTGTCCCCAGTTATTTACAAACACCAGAATGATCAGACGATCACTCCGGTGTTTGCTCTTGCTCTGTGAGCCGCTGATGACAGCTATTAATTTGAAGGGGACAGTCTGGGGAACAGTTCTGCTATACTGAAGCGACCATGAGCTTATAGCAGAACTGTAAATGCCACCGACGTAAGGCATACTGAGCTGGCCAGCCTTACGGCGGTGGCAGCGAAAGGGTTAAAGCGGACCTTTACCCATATCTTTGAAAATAACAAAAACACACCTTTTAGAAATGTTTAGTAATGGCAATCTACAAACACATACTTCTAGATAATTGCAGGTTTTGTATTCTTTGCATACCTTATTTCTCTTTTCCTACCCAATCTTCTGACAGTGGCCATGTTTACTTAGGGCAGATTACTAGCTCTCTTATTACTTCCTGATTTCTGGCGCATATGACTAGACATGTGACTAGGACATATGCATGTGACCATGCACTTCATCTCAGGGGAGGGAAATGCCTTTCCCTGAGATATCAAGAGATTACAGATGACATTTCCCAGCAATACTCTGCTGATGACAAGGCAATCCCAGTGTGCATTGCTTTGAAGCACTTTGTTCCCAAGCCCTGTGTGAGCAACTTTAAGTTAACTCTCCATTTTGAATATGTCCTTCTTTATTACAGTATCTAGTGAACCTCCTTACTCTCCGATCTCAACATTTTTTTTTTCCTTTGAATTTTAAGGTTCTGCTTCAAAGGACAGTGTGTGACAGTGTATGATAGGAAAATGTATGTCCTGGCTATGCAGGATTCATGTCCTGAAAATTTACATATTACCACATTTTCTATATTTGTTCCAGACCATACCTAGCTCCCTTCCCAAATCCTTTTTTGTGGAAAACTCAAAGAATTTTCACTAAATATGTCTGGGGTTTTGATTAACTGCAGCTTAAATACAAGACCCACTTGTTGCCCAAATGTAGAGGGGGAGCTAATGCTCCTGATATCGCTCTATACCACCTGCATCAGTGCTCATAAGAGTAGCTGACTGGTTTCATCACTCTACCGATAAGTTATGTGTCTCTTTAGAACACAATCTATGTTTCATAGCCCTGCTTTCCCTCTCCTGGGCCGACCTGACCCTGCATAGGTCAATCTCAGCTCTACCTCCTCTCACGCCCCAAACCCTCCAGTTTTCCCCTGCCATGCATAGGATTAAGTTTGGAAAATGGTCCAAATCTTCTCATAAGGAGGTTGGCTGTAATCCTAAATGATAGACCACTGCAAAATGATGCAAATGCCATTTCCTGGTGCACAGCCAGTGCAGGTTACTGGCTCTCTGATTATCAGAAAAATTTGGATCCTACACCACTACTTATGAATCTTTACTCTTACAGGCTTCTTCCCTGACCCAAATGATTTCCCAGATCTACTCCATCCTATCTTCTAGGGATGTCCCGATACTGATTCTAGTATCAGGGCCGATACATTTTCACAAGTACTTATACTCATGAAAATGCCCCATTTTATAACCCCGATACAGGCGCTTTAAATTTTTAAATAGCTTCAGGCTTAGGAACTTTCTCTTTTTCTCTGGGACAAAAGGCTTGGTTTATGGTTGGCGTTATATAACCAGTTTCCCACTTACTAAGTGCCCTGTTATGTTGTGTTATTGACTCCCAGAAGGCCACCAGTGAGACCAGGCACCGACTCCCTGCATAGTGTCGAATCCCAGAAAGCCGCCAGAGGGACCGGCACCGACTCCCCGCAGACACAGAGGTGATTGGTAAGGTTCATTTGTTACTTTATGCCACACACCTTGGGGTATGTTAGGGCAGAGTGGCATCTTCTCCATGCAGAGCCTCCTTTGCTGGCTGTTTGGGGTGGAATAGGTAATCAGCTTCATAATATGCACACGGACGTTCTCCATGTGGAATTATATGTTGCAGTGGACCATGGTGAACTGTTGCATCCAATCACCTTCAAGTCTGGGTGAGATTGTCTTGATATTTCACAACGTGTTAGTGAATATACAGATTGGATCTTTCCACATCAGTACTGCAGTGAGAACTGGGGTGTCATTTTTGAAGAGATACTCTATATATGTTTTGACGATTTACATTTAAAAATTCTTTCCCTAG
Organism: Nanorana parkeri; assembly: GCF_000935625.1. NCBI lineage: Eukaryota > Metazoa > Chordata > Amphibia > Anura > Dicroglossidae > Nanorana > Nanorana parkeri. Next base: position 2,138 of record NW_017309355.1, read on the forward strand.
ACTCTGAGTTCATGATGCTTGTGACATACACCTTTGGATAATTATACACCTTGGGGAACGTGTGTACACAGCACTTCCCCTACAGCCACGGCTGGATTTCCCACAAGGCCACCGTGGCCTCGGGGCGGCAGGGAGTAGAGCGGCGGCACAGCCGCAGGCCAGGTGTTTTTTTTCTACATTTAGCGCTGCTTCAGGCAAGCAGGGCTAAATGTAGAGCGGGGAAGCCGGCCAGGGCCGTCTTTACCGCAGGGCAAAAGGAGCAGCTGCTCTGGGCCCCATCATTTACAGGGGGCCCCCACAGCAGCTAATCCTTTTGCCCAAGCATCAGACAGCACAAATGCAGAGGCATCACCAGTGTGGAGACCAGCCACATCTCCTCTAGTATAGGTTCCCAGTTTATCACTTCAGAGGCTGGGAACTGATTGATCTCCTCCTCCGATTCCTGTCACATAGACACAGACATCGGGAAGATCCACGGAGGACGAGAAGAAGGGGGAGGGCACAGCAGACCAGGTAAAAGCAAAAACATGAATTAATGATTGATCAACCCCTTCATGACTGAGCTTGTTTTTAGCTTCTGTTCGTAAATGACTGACGCACTTTTGACATTTTTGCTGTGTCATTCTTCCACGTCAGAATTATACTTCCTTACAAAGTGCACCCACACATATTATATATTGTTTTTTAGAGGACAGATAGGTACACATATGTGATATAAATATATAACCCTAACGGCTCACTTAGGGCAAATAAAATATAAAAACAGAGGAAAAAACATAAAGAAAACACTTTTTCCCTAGTTTTGATTTTGTAGTGTAGAACAGTGGTTCTCAACCTGTGTAACCTCGGGACCCACATGTTTCCTTGGTCATTAAGGCGTGACCCAAAAATGATTTCATTTCTGAAACATTTTAATTTATTACACAAAACAACTTGTGCAGTATTCAGCAATATATATTTTGCTGAAAGTAAATGAATTTAAAAAAATTAAAAAGTTTATAACGAATAAAAATTAAATATTTAAAAAATTTAAAATAAAAACGTGTGGGGGTGGCGGTTGCGGGGTACAGTTCCAATGGATGTTTATATAATGGGGGGTGGGGGGGAATGTCTGCCCCGGGCGCCCATAACTCTGGTTACGCCACTGATACTGATGGACATTATGTGGGCTTGGAATACATAATGTCAATCAATGTACCCTGCCCTAGTGACAGCGATATACTTTGAACATCATTGTCATGAGGGGGTTTTAAAAAATTAACATTAAATTATCATTTTTATTTGTTACATTTATTTTTATTTGTAACATTTTATTTTTTATTTTTTTACACTTTATTTATTTTTATTTTTTTTTACACTTTTCACTATTTTTTTAAAGCTTTTACATTTTTATTTTATTTATTATATCAAGCAGTCATTGTGAATTAATCTCACTATTACTGCTTGATAAATTAATCAATTAATTTTTGGTTATTATTAGGCTGCTTCAAATATAAGAACAGCCAATAGACATTCAGGGTTTCCAATCGCCCTCGGGGGAACAGAAGTTTGCGGCATACACGGACGATTTAATCTTCTTCCTCACCGACCCGCTGGTGTCCACTCCTCGTCTTATTTCTGCTCTCGTTGACTACAGTCGGTTGTCAGACTTTAAGGTGAACCTCCTAAAATCTTCCGCCTTGAACATCACCTTGCCGACCAATACTCTCTCCCATCTACGCATATATTTCCCCTTCACCTGGGCTTCGAATTCTCTTAAATATCTGGGGACACACCTCACAGCGGATCTTCGAGACATGTATGCAGCCAATTTTGCGCCACTACTAGCAGAGCTACTCAAAGATTTGCGGCTCTGATCTGCTCATAACATCTCTTGGTTTGGTAGATGTGTGGCCGTCAAAATCAATATTTTGCCATGGGTTTTATACTTGATTCAGGCTTTGCCGATATTTATCCCCCCTAGCTTTTTCTACCGTCTCCATAGGACAGTTGTGTGCTTTGTTTGGGCGGGCAAGCACCCGAGGATTAGCAGAAAGACACTGACTCTCCCCCGGGATAGAGGGGGGGGGGCCTGCCGGATTTCCATCTATATTATAGGGCTGTCCACTTAAATAGGGTCTTAGGGCCACATGTCAGTACCCTCTAGAAGGGCTTTCATGGCTCTCGTCCCCCCTTCAGCTTTCGGTACAGGAACATCCCTTGATCTCCACCACTATCCAAATCGCCCATGTAGTGTTCAAGGACGCCACAATAGCTCCCCCTTCTCCACTGACACTGGTTATGAGAGACCCCGACTTTGCTCCGGGCGCAGAAAATGTGCGGTTCTCTAGACTTGTGACAGCTGACAAGTATAGATTACCTGATTTCCAAGCAGACTCTGACTGGCTACCGAGCCAAGCCCTACGGTCCCTTACTGACCCCCTGCTTGACTCTAGGATTGTCATGCAACTCAGACACTTTCTGGGCCATTCCGAATCCCCAAGCCCTAGATAGGCACCTTACAGACTATGAAAGAATGTGTAGGAGGACCTTGCCCTCACGACATGACATCTCCATCATATACAAACTGCTCAGTACACCCACCACTAACATCTACCCAGCGTTCTTGCAGAGCTGGGAATGAGAACTGGGACTCGTCTTTACTGAACAACAGACTCTTACCATCATCACTATGTCCTACAAGTCCTCCATGGCTAGCAAAGTTCAGGAAATGGGATACAAGAAACTATCCCGATGGTATAGCGTTCCTTGGCTACTGCATATGAGATCCACCATTCCTGACCGGTGTTGTAGGTGTGGTTCAGACTCGGGTACAATGTTACACATCTTCTGGTCCTGTCCGAAGTTGAGACCCTTCTGGGATCAGGTGTTGACTGTCATCCAGGACCTGACCATGACGGACCATCCCCTTTCCGGGGATGCAGGGTGGCAATTCAGGAACCTATCTGTCTTCTACACCTTTCCTTGAGCTCCAGGACTATATCATTCTGCTGCTTGATCTGTCTTTCTCTTGCACACATTTGTTTCCAATTTAAGTACTCTCGCCAGAGGCAAAGTTGAGTTATTTCCTCAGATAGTATGGAAACAACAAAATAAAAACAATAGGTGGTCCATACTATTTTCTCTAAGTTTGTGATTCTACAGTTGAAACAAAAACAAAACTAAATTAAAGCAGAATCTTTCTTTTCTTTTATGCATATACAATGCGGATATATGATGCATTCAAACTGCTGTTTATGGTAATATCTAGGGTTGCACAGATACAAAGTACAGTACTCGGTACAAGTACGAGTACATGTACCGATACATTTGAGCACCAATACTACACTAGAGAAAAATTCAAAAATTAGGAGGCAGCTGTCATTTGTAAGGAGCAAACGGAGCTCCTGGGATTTGTACATCTCTGTTTTAATGTATGCTTTTGTTTTTATAGCTATAAATAAAGGGATGCACAGATACCAGTTTTGCGAGTACGAGTACTGGTACTTGCCGAGTACTTACAAGTATGAGTACTGATACATTTTTGTTTATTGTCATGTGACAGTTTTTCTAAAACAATACAGACTAATGATTTCAGGACAGTGGTGGAGAGCCAGAGCCAGGTCCCTGGTGCAACCGTTGCAACCCTGGTAGTTCTCATGAAAATGCCAAGTATCTGCACTGGTACTCAAAAAGTATCTGTGCATCCTTAGTAATATCCATGCTGTCCCACATCTATTTGCTGCTTCAAGCAGAATTTGATGTATAGAGCATTATCTAAGTCTGATTTCATGGAACTTTCTGTAATTTACGTTTCAATGCTTATGAATGTATATCAGTTATGTATGCGTTGCCAGTCAATAAACAAATTAAAAAAAAAAAAGAACAGCCAATAATAACCTTAGTGACACTGATCCTGCAGCATTTCAGGATCAGCTGTCACTAAAGGTTTTCTGATTGTTCCAACAACGTTGAGAAAACTGCAACATTCTTTCAAGAATAGAAACATTATGTTTCTATTGCTGAAAGTTAAAAAAAAGCCTGTATACATCGGGATTTCGCGATCTATACCAGCTGTCAGAGTGACGGCAAGAGCTGCAAATGCGGCTCTGCTCTCACTCTCAGACACCCAATTCCTGAAAGGGATCGGGTGTCTGAAAAAGGTTAACTCTTTCATTAATGGATGCCTCTACACTGAGGCATCCATTAATGAATGGTAACCGCTGATTCTCAGCAGTTACCAGCATTGTAGAGCAGCAAATAACTGGTCGTGTACAGTATACGTGGCCAGTCATTTGAGCACTTTGTCACGGGACGTACAGTGTACGTCTCCCGTCACAAAGGGGTTAATGCTCATTTATTCTTGGACTATCAGAAACAAAGCAAGTTTTATTAAAACAGTTTAAAAAAAAGGTTAATTTCATAATTAATGCTGTGCATTTACATACATACCTTGCCGCACGTGGGTAAGTGATATGCTGTGCAAATGCAATACAGATTTTACTAATATAACCGTGTACTGGTATAATTGTTCTGTACTACTTGATCAATCATACAATAAGATTATTGTATGATTGATCAATTAGTACAGAACAAATGTACCAGTACATGGTTATATTAGTAAAATTTGTATTGCATTTACATTCCAACACTTTCTGCATGGTGCATTGCATTTTCAACGTATGCATTCTACATACAATATAGACCTATTGGTCAACAATTTGTATTGTCGAGTCCATTACGTTGCAGAGTCCTGAGTTTTAATGCATTGAAGAAAAACAAAATAAATAAATACAGTCTCTCTGTCTCTATCTATCTATCTATCTATCTATTGTGGGGAACGTCTTCAACACAGTCCGATATAAATAAACAGTTTTTATTTCATCCAGCGGTAACAGAACAAACAGCTTTCTTCAGCAAAACGGTAAAGTAAAAGGCTTTCCTCAGCAAACATCAAACATAAAGATAAAGTCCTTCAATAAGATTGCACTGCGTAGTGCGTTTAGGTGATCTCACCAAAATAGAGTCCACTTGCTTCTGAGCAGCCACACACACACACAGACCTGTCTGTCTCTCAGCTTCCCCACTCCTCTCTCACCTGTGTTACCTTTTAACAGGAAGGGCTGTAGGGGAAGTACCTGCCCTCCCAAGTTAACCACTTCTTTGCTCTCAGCCCTGCTGACTCTCCACATATCCCCCCCCCCCCC